>NW_020257756.1:0-49470 GCF_003255815.1 Theropithecus gelada
ATTACTAAATACCAACAATAGGAAGATGACATGGAACCAGTTATCCAGGAGGACCCAGTGTGTGGCTCTATGTAAATATGCTTTGTGAATCAGCATATTTAACATGTTAAAAATCCTTAGCAATTAGTAGTTTGTCTACAGTAGTATTGGCCTTGAGGAAAGACCTTTTATATCTATGAATTTTGAGGCTAAAAAACAGGGGATCGTGTCCCTACCTCTCTGCCACAGAAGAGAGGCCATGTTGGGGTGGGGAAGTGCAGAGGGGAAGGGATGCAGTGAGCCAGGCTGCCTATTCATATCACATTTCCCTTCTTCTCCCTCCTGTGGATGCAGCAGCGTCCTTTCCTCACTCAGCTGAAACTTGAAGCTGCTAAAATGGTAGAAAAAAACGGCCCTTCTTATTATTTTTGTTTGTTTGTTTCTGCCCACCTGATATGACCTCTAGTTCATTTATCTGTTTACAGAGGAAGGATGTTCATCTTTCTCTGTCATCCATCCTTCCATTTTTTCCACACACTGTGTCGTTACCTTGGTAATGCTTCTTCCTCCTTAAGAAATTCAGTTTGCTCTATCAGATGCGACAAAGCAGAAGGTAAAGTCAGGCAGGGCAACCCAACCCCTGTGTTCTTGTCTATAAGGTGAGGGAGTTGAGCTAGATAATCCTTAAGATTTCTTCCCAGCCCTAAAAGTCTCTTTGATGAGTCTGTGAAATAAACATTGCCTAAATCTTAGTGTTTTGTGCTGGGCCAGGAAATCTCAACATTAGAGCAAAGAAGATGGAATATACAATTTTAGAAGGAGAAAGGTTTTCTGAAAAAAAATTGTATATTCTGAGAAACAGTGTTTACCATAAAAAATAAATTTGAGTCCCTGAAATGACCCATATAGAAAGGATTTAAGACAAAAAAGAACAGAATAGAAAGTGCTTCTATAGCCATTTTCCCAAGTGTGTTGTTGTGAATATATAATCGACAGTAACCAGAGGGTTTGTATTTCAGCATTAATCATATGAGAGCTTTTGCATTTTCCCCTGTTGTTTCAACTACATAGCATGATGTAAATCAGCAAGGAGGTAGGGTAAGAATCCATACATTCTTTCTATTAATCTCCTTGTTGCAATACTTCACTATCTCCTCTAATGAGAAATCACTGCATGGTGCTGGTGGGATTACCTCTTTTTTGGTTTTGGGGCTTTTAATGAATCTTACTGCTTGTCAGAGATGATATTATAATGAAAATTTTATCTTTTTACTTTGTGGGAGTTTACAGAATCCGAGGATAGGTCATTTTAAAAGGATTCTTCATTAAATATCAACCTCGCTTAAACAGCAAATGACAACAATTTGAGGGAAAGTGTTATTTTTTCAACTAAGGAAAAAGACTATAAGGTACTGATAATTCCACCACAGAATGAACTTTTCATGATTGAAATATGCAAATATAATATTTTTAATCTTTTACTCTGCAGAGTGCCAGTTAGCATTGTGGTTGAGCTGTGCTGCAGGCCCTTCTCTACCACATGGGTGCGATGACTTGGCTAGACTTTGACACCCAGTGCAGGTGTATGGATGTGCAGTTATGCTCCACAAAGTCATTCAGCAACCATCATGGGACAGCACAAAACCAGGGCCTTGAAGAAGATGAATTTTTGATAAGTAAAAGAAATACGCAATTTGCTGCACCAGTTTTCTTGGCCATCCATATTCAATCTCCCCTCATTCTAGATGTGAGCAGTAAAACCAGGGCTCATGAGTTAGCATCTCTTCATGTCTCTCCCTAGGCAATTTAGGGATATCTAGAAACCATGTTAAGTACTTGGGTTATGAGGAGGCCATGTAGCAAACTGAAAATATTTACTTATTAATTTATGAAATAGTAATAATTATTTGAGTTATCAAAATACCTTCTTAAGACTTAAAAACAAACTGATACAGCTTCTCAAAGTGCCTCTCTTGTCTTTGTTACTTCCTAAGTGGGAGGCTATTCCTTAGGAAGCAATCCAATGTGAAGAGTACAGGTAGGAACATGTGATCATAAACAGAGAAAGAAGAAGACAAGTGGTTATACTGAATGAGATGACCATTAGACTATGACTTTCTTGAGATTGGGAACTGTGTCATGTTCATTTCTGTGTTCTCCAGATACCAACTAGTTTTTGACACATATTAACTCAGAAAAATATCTGTTAGCCAACTTGTAAACTATGAGACAATGTGCCCAGAAAAATACACAAAGTTTTAGCATTTCAAATAAAATGCACTTGTCATAATTATCTGATGGATTCCATGATATAGCTAAAACTGGATATAATCTGAAAAACTGGGAAAAGCAGAATGTTCACATTTCAAGGATTATGAATAATTATATATTTCAAATCTTTCCTCTGGCTCTGAAGACAATTCCTAAAGGGCATGTAAGTTTTATTACAAAGGTGCTCATGTATGTACAAATGAAGACAGGATGCCTCAGGGTGGGCAGGGCAGACACTCAGGGCCAGCAAGAACTGACAGGTCATGGGCAAAATGATGGCCCTGAAGAAGATGAGTTTTGGACAAATAAAAGGAATTGCTGCTTTATATAGAAGTAAACATAGTTAACTCTTAGAGCTGAAAATGAAAATTGCTTGAGGAGAGGTTTGGAAAAATTCACAACTGAGAGAGGAGCAAGAGGTCTTTGTGTACTTTGGATAAATTCATGATCTTCGGGGACTTTCTTTGTATACAGGATGCATCGCATTTCCTTATAACAAGTCCCTTGCTAATTTTGCCAGACAGAACATTCTGCTGGAGGAACCACTGGCCTTCCCCTCCCCAGCCTTCTCATGGCCTGATTCATACAGGAGAGTTCTTTTAAAAAACCACTTTCTGGGAACTCATTTGCTAGAAATCATGCACCTATGAAAATAAAATCCTTCATTTTTATTCATTATTTTTCACATTCTTACCATTGTAAAACACCTGTACCCTCACACAACACAGGAAACTGAAATAGAACAGACACTACATAGGTTTGTTTACTTCTACATGTTCCATTTTTGCCGAAAGGGTTCCCGTGGGCATCATCGTGCCAACAGTGTGAATTCTTTTCTCAAGGCTGCACAGGCCTTCCTTCTGGCCTTTTGCCCAACCCCCTCCTAATTTACTCAGATGATGGCCACCAATGGGACACTTCCTTTGTCTGGCTGCCATGACAGATGGCAGAGCTTCCACTGGGATTGGCATTAATAGGACTCAGAGGAGCTTCCGAGACTGAATTGAGAGGCCATTCCTCTCTCACCTCCAGAGATTTAGTACAGCGCATTTTCAATCCATCTATGCACTTACCTTATAGGTAAAGGGGAAGAGGGCAGAGAAGATCATTATACAGTTGCTTTTAGCGTTTACTTTTAGGAGGAGAACAATGAACTTGGGCTAAAAGTACCAGTGTTACTTAATCGCTGACCATTTATTCCCTTTGTTACTGAAGTCAAAATTCTAAGAAAAAATATATTTTAAAACACCCTTGGATAGAAATGATTTATTTTTATAAGCTGTGGCCCAGCTTATAAAATGAAAGCTCATACATACTGCAGCAAGCCATCTGTCAAGGGGGATCCAGATGAGCTAAACAGATGCAACAATTCAAGTTATTTCTGACATGCATAAATAAAACTAGCTTGGAATCAGGATTAAAAAAATACTCAAATCCTAAATGCTTTTAAAATGTCAATGGGAACTCATCAGTGTCAGATAACCCTCTACATACAGAGTATTTCCTTGGGAGAGAGAATTTTGTATTCTTAGCTTTCTCCTTTTTAAGGACTCAGGACAGCAGATAATAGTAGAGAACTCAGAAGAGTGGATAGGTGGCAAGAGGGCACCCTCTCAAGCTACCCAGCATTTCTGAATTAAATAAAAAAGACAATCTCTGGCCAGATGAAAGAAAGAGCTTTAAGTAAAAAACAGTGAAAGCTTATTGAAAGCTTACTACATGGCAAGCAGTGTCGTAAGTGCCTTACATATATTATTTTAATTCTCACAACAACCCTAAGGGATAAGTATTATTACTGTGCCCATTAAATAGATGAGAAACTGAGTCTCTGAAGGGTTAAGGAACTCGACGAGGACCACATCACCAGTAAGTAGCAAAGCTAGAGCCCATGTATCCAACTTCTTTGCTCCATTGCTTCCGTGTATGCTGGATGTCTTTTCCAGATCATAGGGACATGGTAGATTGGGGCCAAGGTGGAGTCAACTTTTGACTCCAGAGACCCTTCACGGTCCTTGTCCAGGCTCTTCTAGTGCAGAATGAGTAAAGCAGATAAAGCAACAGAGGGAGCCATTTGGGGTTCTACAGGTTCCCTTCCCATCCCTGGCTCAAGCTTCCTTTGTGGTCACTCAGACCAGCACTTTTCCGCAATCATATCCTCCTCTGCTGGCCCCAGCTCTAAAATTTCAGCTCCTAGGAGGACTCTACCATGTGCCTTTCTCCCTGGTCATCCCACTGCTATTGAATTTGCATTCTACCCCTTGGCTTTTGATTTTAACAGTTGCATATGAAAACAAATTAAAGCTGAGATAAGAAGAATTCTAACTATAGAAAATGTCTCTCAGTAGCAGTGTGTCTCAAAGAGCAGTTCTCTGCCAGCCAGCAGACGCATCACTTGCCATGCTTGACAGAAGGGTGGATTCCAAGTCTGCCGCATACCTCAGGCATCAGATTCTGGAGGTGTGGCTAATGCAGATGTCTTTTAAATAAGCTCTCCAGGTGATTCTAATACACATTAATGTTTGTGATCCCCTGATGGATCTAGAGGGTTTTATGCTTACCAACCCCAGTGGTGATACTATATTTAGTTATCAAGGAAAGCACTGAAGTCTCCATAAAAAAAGTACCAGGACTTGGAGGAGCTGATCAACAAGCTAGAATTTGTAGTTCACATGGAAATTTGTAGGCTACTAACTATTGAGAATATTGAAATGCAGCATGTAGCACAGTATTTTGGAAATTTTACCTAGGTTTCCACAGAAACAATTGTCTTACAAATGTAGTCAGGTAAAGCAAAAAGCCCTTCACAGAAGACTAGATGCCATTCTAGGGTGGCCTCAGCAACCTCTTCAGCCAATTAACAAAACAGAAAGAGTAAAAGAAACAGAACGAAAATGAGAGAGAAAAGCTCAGACTGCTTCAAATTCCAAACCTGTGCCATTTTCCTAGGTATTTTTATCATGGCTATGTGAATGCATGTGAACAAACCAGGTTTACCACAAATTGGATTTAATTTGTTTATGGTGGAGCCCTTCACTCCACAGTCCTCACCTACCCTATTTTAGTTTATTTTTTGAGACAGGATCTAGCTCTCTTGCCCAGGCTAGAGTGCAGCAGTGCCGTCATGGCTGACTGCAGCCTTGACCTGGGCTCAAGCAATCCTCCCACCTCAGCCACCCAAGTGGCTAAGACCACAGGAGTGTGCCATCATACCAAGCTAACTTCCTCCCTCCCTCCCTCCTTCTCTTTCTTTCTTTCTTTCTAATTTTTTTTTAATTTATTTTTAATTTTTTTTAAGAGCTGAGGTTTCCCTATGTTGCCCAGGCTGGTCTCAAACTCATGGGTTCAAGTGATCCTCCTGCCTTGTCCTCCCAAAGTGCCAGGACTATAGGTGTGAGCCACCACGTTCGCCCCCTATTTTATTAATATTTTGAATTTAAGCTCCAGGATCCTCAAAAGCCTTTTTGGTAAGTCCAGGCACCCAATTGTTTGCATGGTGCATTTCAGGGAGATGCTCTGATCTCGTCTGTAGTCTCTCAATCAGAAAGGAGACATCCCCAATTATCAACATCACTTGGGGGAGCTTTTCCAAAGTCCCATTCCCTGGCCCTCACCCAGACCTACTGGATCAAAACATCAGTTATGAAACCCAACAATCTGAGTATTTATAAAGTTCCCTGATGACTAGGCCATCAGCATCATATGGCAAACACTGCACCAAAGTCTTAATTACAATACTTTCCCACCTTCGGGCAAACCAGATTAACGTGCAGTCTGCTACAAAAATTTAGCCTTTCATCCTTTTAGGTTTTCAGAAAATAATTCTTGGTGGGAAAAGGGTTTTAGTTCAAATGGAAGTCATGTATCTGCTTCTATCTAAATGCACAGTAGGCTTTACCTCAAAGTTAATAACACTGAAGCTTTAGGGACTCTGCATGCATGGCCCCCTTCCGAGGCACTGAATATAATTTTGAGATGTAATTTTATATTCATCTTCTTAAACAGAGTATTCCACATTGTGTAAACTCTGGACATCACAAATCTGAAATCTGTACCGTCTATAAATGACAATGTAAATGATAAAGTTATACAAAATAACCCAAAACTAAATATTTTTAGCAGCTCAATTTTTTTCTTACCAATAGGTTCTCCTTTTTTTTTTTTTTCCTTTTTAAACCTGAAGTTCTGTACTTAAGGAGGATATTTTTGACAAGGCATTCTGATAGTCAGAGACAATATTAGTGTAATGATGGCCTGGGACAAGAGCTGGTAGCAAGAACAGATGGTCTACGCAAAAGCCCACCCAAAGGGATATGATGATGCCATGTGTGTGATAGCTGTTTTAGAAGTCCAAGAGGGTAGCATGCTGCAGAGATTAAGTGGGGACTCTGAAACCACACTATGTGACCTGAACTCAAATTGATTGATTTACCCAGTGAATTTAATAGATGGGCCTCATTCATTTTGAATAGGAAAAGAAACCTGCTGCATCTTCCCTATTCATGAGCTCATTCTCCAATTTAGGAAGGTCGCCTCATGCTCAAAGCAAAAAACAGCCTCCTAGCTGGGAAGCAAAGGTTTTTTGCAGTACTCAGATGTTAATGTTTTCTGGGCTCAGACTATTTTTATTCGGCAGCACAGACGGTAGTGTAAGCACAGATTTCTTCAGCAGATTTGATTATACCAGGTGTGGGATCCTAGGCCATTGTCCTTAAAACAGACACACATTCATTACCTGCATCTGAACAGCTTTGAACTAATGCCATCCTTTATTGGTGATCATTCAGCTGTCTGCTTCTTGTCATAAAGAGAGAGAGATATAAAACGTAGCTCCGGGAAGCCCTTTTTAGATGAGAATGACTGATATGTCATGAAAGGATATTATAATAAATCATATTTTAGCCATTTCAAAAGCAGAAAATATCTGAAAATAAAATAATCTGAAGATCCACAAGAGAATCACTTAAGACGAACCCGAGCTTTGCCACAGAAGTAGGTTTTAGAGAAATCAAATGAGAAGTGGCCTAACTCCCTAAAAGCGTATGTTCTGATTGGGGCTCTAGGATACCATTGTTTTAATTTCAGCAACAAATAAAGAACAAGAGCATAAAGAATATAACATTGAAAATAGACACTGAGTCCTACGTGGTGAAAAATAAACCCATCCAATGAACCAGGTCAGGTAGAGTGGTATATGGAGTATGGCAGAAATGGCTCTCCACACCAAAGATTTTTCTTCCCTCTTTGATAATCCTACACTGGAATACTAGATCTGACACCAGAAGTGGCTGCTCAACTAAGGACTATATTTCCTTGCTCTCCCTGACTCTAACTAGGGCTATGTACCAGATATCATCAATGGAACATGAGGAAAGGTGACACATTTCTTTTCCAAGCCCAAGAGGTTAAAGAACAGACAAGCCTTCTTAATCACTTTCCCTATTCTCTTTATTTCCATCTGCCTGCTGGATGCTAACACTGAAACTGTCCAAGCCACCAGTAACCTAGGTCCCAGAATGATAGTACGGAGCCCCCTGTTGATCTGAAAACCACCTTGCACTGTTAAGTGAATGAGAAATAAAATTGTATTTATGCCTCTCAAATATTATGGCTTGCTTTTTACAGCAACTCGCATTACCCTGACTAATGTACGAAGATAATCAAATTGTGTTCGAAGATACAACACACCTGTTATGTGAATACGATATTCCTCCTTGAAGATCTTCTGGAAGAAAGGAATCTTGAACTGCATGTGAGGGGTGTGCAAACCAGGGAGATTTACATCAACGTCTCCCATGAAATGGGGGAATTCCCAGTCCTGTCAGAGAAAATCAAATAAAAACATATTTGTGATTTGTTTCATTCCTAAGCAGCAAAACATCAAAAATTGACTTTTTATAAGCACTTATTTTAAAATCATTTAAATGCAGCCAGCTGTTAGATAGATCAGTTTCATTCTGTGACGGTTATTTTATGTACATTAGGTAGCAGTACACATTCAAAATCAAAATTAAGTCGTAACTTATATCTTCAGATTTTCTTTTTAATGTGGTAATAGGAAGCCAATACAGAATTGATTTGCATCTACACATGTTTATCTCTTTCATTCTGGAGAACTGAACTTAAATGTTTTTAGGAAGGAAGTGATCTGTATTTAATAAATATGGGATAAATTTGTTATTTCTTGTTTCATGACTTTTAAAAAATATGAACCTTATAGCATGTTTTCTGTAAGAAGACAAAGTAAAGAAGATCTGATTCACTTAACCAAGTTCTTTGATTCACATCAAGTGACTTTTACTGATCACATCTGCTGGCAACCATCCAGAATGTAAAAATGACAGGCACCTGTCCTGCTCTCTTGCAATTCAGCATCAGTTTAAGTCAAACAATGGAAGACCTGACATGGTAGCATGAGAGATCAACAATGAATTTTAATTACCAAATTGTCACTAGTTATTTCCTTGTTGTCAAGGCAAAACTGGGTGGGCCAACCCTCCTTCTCTGAAGGAAGGGAAACAGATGCAAATGAGGATATTTTTAGGTGTCTGACCTCCTCTTGGTTTTCAGATAGAGGCACCAAATTAAAGTTCATAACTAGCATATGAAGAAAGAATACACAAAATTTGAAGAAACATTTGAGATAGACCCATAGACACTAGTATACACATTTTCACTTGTAACACCTAAATAATCACCAAATAATCAGTCCTATATTTAGTTAATATTCTTTAAAGAATGAATATGAAAAATTCAGAAACAAAATATTAATTTGAGATTTTAATCCATTACATCAATATAAAGAAATTAAGTCTATTTGAGACTTTTATATTTGCGGCTGAGAGGGATGTGCTAGTAATATAGTGCCTAAACTTTTTAGAGGTTTCCATGTCTATTCCACTCTCCTCTCTGTTGGGAATTCTGGTTAAGAGTGAATGGGCCTTGAAGAAAAGATAATATGTGAGTGGCAGTAACCAGAAAAGTCTGCAGTGTCTACCAGTTTCCTGATCTATGGATCATTTCAAGCTGCTAATAAGAAATAAA
The DNA here is from genome assembly GCF_003255815.1 of Theropithecus gelada. Classification (NCBI taxonomy): domain Eukaryota; kingdom Metazoa; phylum Chordata; class Mammalia; order Primates; family Cercopithecidae; genus Theropithecus; species Theropithecus gelada. The sequence continues at coordinate 9,292 of NW_020257756.1, forward strand.
TATACAAGAAGAAAAACGGAATGATGCAACATTATCCCTTTCTATCAGTGTACATGTAAATCTCTTGTTGGTCTCACCTCCACTTGTCTTTCAGACATCAGCAGCAAATAGACATGTAGTTTGGGAAGTTCATAAAACCCAACACACTAAAGCTGAATTAATTTGGCACATTTTGATCTAAAATATTAGGTTAATGTGCATTTGCCTTTTTTCTCCCACTAATGCCACCTTTGTTCTTTCTATGTTGCTTGGAAGACATTTGCAAAAATAATAATAATTGACATTGAATTTAGTATTTTGCTAAAGTATAACTCATGAAAAATTATGCTTGACAAAGAAAATCACTGATAACCAGAGTATCTTTCACTTGCCCTGGATAAATGACACAAAGCATTATCAATACAGCACTTCTCTTTTTATTTCTGAGTTTAAGGAAGAGAAGATTTCTTGGTAGTAATTGGGCAAGTGTATTCAGAACTGGTTTCTTTCTAGAAAAACACTTTTGAATGCTCCCATTTAGCGTTTCCTTCAATGAAGCTAAAGTTTTCTATTGGGTATGAAATTGGTTTTAGTTTGAAAGCAGTCTCTAGAGATTTCTTGTAGACTATGATCAAAATCTCTCTCTCTCACACACACACACACACACACACACACACACACACACACACACTCTTCCTTGATTATTTCCCACCTGTACTTTCACAGAGAAAGATAAGTTACGGAAATGGAGAGTAAAGGAAAGAGGGGGAGGAACAAGTCTTAGTTTTTATCTGGAAGATTACTTTACTTTTTTTTCTTTTTTTAAAGAAAGGGCTCAGAGAAAGTAGTTTGGACCTGGGGGTGTGAAGTGTGAGAGAAGCAGCTGGTGCCATGTAAGAATTTTTTAAAAGAAGATAAATAAAATAGATAATGACTCATTCATAAAGTCTTTCATATTCATCCTTTCTATTTTACTTTTTATAATCATGATTTTGTTTTTCCAAACTCTTTTACTTAATCTCCTAAAGGCTTACCCTCCATTCTCTCTCTCTACTATTCTGATTTTTACATTTCAATTCCTACTCTACATATCTCTTCAGACTCATCATTCTTGAGTGAGTGTAAACTCTGGCCTAATTTAACTTGGAGCAGAAAAGTAATAATGATAATTGTTAACATTTCACAGGACACATGGGGCTCATTTAATAGAAAATGGACATCCTGGCCAGGCGTGTTGGCTCACCCCTGTAATCCCAGCACTTTGGGTGGGACAGGTGGGCAGATTACCTGAGATAGGGAGTTTGAGACCATCCTGGCTAACATGGTGAAACCCCATCTCTACTAAAAATACAAAAATTAGCCAGGTGTGGTGGTGCGTGCCTATAATCCCAGCTACTTGGGAGGCTGAGGCAGGAGAATTGGTTGAACCCGGGAGGCAGAGGTTGCAGTGAACCAAGATTGTGCCTCTGTACTTCAGCCTGGGTGACAGAGCGAGACTCTGTCTCAAAATAAATAAAAAAATAAATAAGGAAATGGACATGCTAGGCTGATGAAACCTCAGGTATTTAAAGGAGATAGAAAGCAGAGAGAGTGGGGATGGTATTCTGAATCTGTCTAGGTTCCAGTCTCTTCATGTATAAATTGGTGTTTAATATGTCAGCCTCACAAGCTCCTTGGGAGGATGAGATAACATTAGCACACTGCTGGAGATAGAGGTGAAAGACAGGTGAATGTCCAACAAAAATGGTTTATTTCCTGGCATAATATCAAGGTCAAGTTTATCCTGACAGTGAAGCAAAGGAAGTGGATAGGTATGTTTCCAGGAGGGCCACACATTGGCTGTTTCAAGGTCCAGGAGAAAAAGGAAGAAAGCCGTGTTCTCCTTTCTGACCTTATCCATTGCAGAACACTGGCCCCTTGGGGCCTTTGACCGGGACTTGGGCCAGAGCACAGTCCTCCCAGAGGGTGCCTGGAACAGGGCTGTTGAGAAGGGCACCTCCCTCAGAGACATGTAAGCATTGGCTTCACGAAGACAGAAGAACAGGAACTTACTGGTTTCTTGTGCAATGTGGGTCACACTGTGTGTGAAAGACTTTAACAGTGTGAGGGAGACATTGCTGCTATGCAGGTGGGAGGCATAGCCAGCAACATGTGTAACCGATGGCGGAGGAAATCTGTGGACATTTGGGTTATAAATTATGGAGCATCTGCAACATTCTATTATCATCCTAGACTGTATATTCATGTATATACTTACATACAAAACCATCCTGCTTGCTATTATTAACCCATTTTTTATTGAAGTATAATTGACAAATAAAAATTACAAATATTTAAGGTCACAATGTGATGTCTTTATATATGCATACATTATAAAATGATAACCACAATCAAGCTAATTAACACATCCACCTGCAGATGTGAACATCTGCCTCAGGGAAGCTGTCACTTGTCCAAAGTGACATAGGTGCCATGCAGCAGAGCTGAGGTTTTATCTGGCTCCAAAAAGTACATACTTTCTGCTAGGCCATGCTGCCTTTAACTATGGAAAGTGACATCACTTCCTGCTTTTAATTCAGAACTGGAATTATTTTTATCTGCTGTATGTGTTCTAATTGAGAATCACTGAAGGCAGTCGTCACCAAAAGCCAGTTACATGACAGGCTTTAAACTATTTTCCTTCTTTTTTTTTTTTTTTTTGTCACAGGGATGTCATTTGATTCATACTACCTTGATGTAAACAAGAAGACCAACTTAACACTTTCTTCAAGAAACAACTGCCCCAGGGATAGCTGGCTTCTAACCAGACTGATGAGTGGAGAGATTTGACTAATGGGTGATTCACAGCAAACATTGAGGTTCTCTTGGCATCATAACTATGGATGTATAGCCAGTTTTATACACAGATTGTATAGAAGTGTTATGAGAGTCATGGCTTTCTTTCCTTCTACATAAATGTAAAATACATATTTTGAATACAAGATAAAAATGTTGAATTAAGGGAATGATGAGGCAAGAGGTGTTCAGCTACAAAACCCATGGTAGACAGGCTAATCCTGGGATTGTATACTATGAAATATTCATTTATTTTGTTCTTTAAGAAGTGTTAACGGTGTTTAGTAATTCACAGCTTTCTTATTCTCTGCTATTAAATCTTACAATAACTGCAGCGGTCTATCAGATCGGTGGTTCAGTGATCTGAGAATTACTTAGGCACATGGTATTACGCTACTCCAGTTCTCATCAGTTCAAGGTAATGTACACAGTGTGAACAGACTTCTAACTTTGCATCTTGCTTCATATATGATGAACAGTTAATTTTTATTCATATGGGTGTATTTCCCATATAAAAATAAAAGGACAGTGTCATGATATATATATACAATCTTATTTTTTACATATATGGATGGTTTACTTTTGCCTATGAAAATCAGTTACTGATCCCTATTATTCATGAGCCACATTAGACACAGAATTTAAGTTTGATGTTAAATATACAGGCAAGATCATCTCAGGATATTTTGGATTCATAATTTCCCAATGTTTTCTCATTGAGACCCATGCCCCAGGGTCAAGGAAAATAATTTGGTACTATTCAGGGGAACTCAAGCTTGAAACCAACACTGTTTTGAATTCCCTGACTGGCATTCAATTTCCCAAATCAAATGAAGAGACCTCATTTCTATTTAGAGAAGCGTTAGAAGATAAAAATGTAATGATTACTCCACCCTGCAAAACTAAAGCCATAGTATCAGAATAAAAGTTGTATTTTCTAGGCTAAAAATTATCCACCTGGTTTATGAGAAAATTGATAGATTAGATTAGATTTTAGTGAAAAGTTGATAACCATTTAGAACAGAGTTGACAATAGATTCTTAAACATTACTATAAAATGCCAACAGTTTTCAATGTAATAATTTGTATATCTTCTCTTTATAGGCATTAGATTATTAAGCTTGAATGATATCAAACATCAACTTTACAGATATATTTATTTCTTTCTATGTTAATCTCTATCCCCCCATATTTCATAACTGAATTTAGATCTAGGAATATCATAACATCATTCTACTGAAAATTTCCCCAGCTTGTAAAGTGTCCTTAGCTTTGCTATGCTTAGCAGTGTCCTAGCAACCGAATTTCAGATGACAGTGAGCAGTGGTGGCCTGGAGAATTGTACTCAGGCTTTGGGTGATATTTTTGTTTCTTATTAAGAAACTCGAGTGCCTGATTTCTTTCAGCAACACTGTACTTCTTCTAATTGGCAAAGTTAGAAGCACTGTACTTCTTCTAATTGGCAAAGTTGCCCTAGTATCACTTGGCCAAATAAATCCATAGAAACCTTGACATAGAAACCTTGATTTTGCTTATTTATTTGTTTATTAATGTAAGCTCCAGGGAGCTTAGAGGAATTTCTTTCTGTTTTGTTCACTGCTGTATTTTCTATGGCTGAAATAATGCTCAGTATATAGTAAGAACTCAAATATTTGTTGAATTGATGAATGGAACTCTCTGAAGGTTGAAGATATATAACAATCCCCACCTGTAATCCCAGCACTCTGGGAGGCCAAGGCAGTCAAATCACTTGAGTTCAGGAGTTCGAGATCACCCTGGCCAATATGATGGAACCCCATCTCTACTAAAAATACAAAAATTATCCAGGCGTGGTGGCTCATGCCTGTAGTCCTAGCTACTTGGGAGGCTGAGGTAGGAGAATCGCTTGAACCCGGGAGGCAGAGGTTGCAGTGAGCTGAGATTGCACTACTGCACTCCAGCCTGGGTGACAGAGCAAGACTCTGTCTCAAAAAAACAAAAAAAAAAGGAATCCCTTTGTGGTTTCACATAAATGGAAACACAAGATGGATATAAGTAAATAGAAACAACACAATAAATACTAGTTTTTGTAAATAAACATTATACATCAATCTTATATTAATTATTAAAAATTGGTGTCTTATTTTTCCCCTATAAACTAGTTGTACTGGAATTATACAGAGTGAAACAAAGATTGAGCCATTTGTCATTGATCACAGAGGAAAGGAGTGGATAATTAGAGAGAGTGGAAGTCATTGTAAATATCATGAGAAGAGGCAGTAAATGTTTGGAGAGTTGGTTAAAAATGTTTGTTGGGGTGATCCAAGTCACCCTTTTCGTCATCATGTAAATGCAAAGAAGTTCATGAGACATGTCTAACCAAGGGAGAGAACAAGGAAAGAGAATATAAACCAACATGTGATTTTTTAAAGGTCCGGTGATCATTTCGAACAGTGAATGACAGCAGGAGGAGCATTAAGGCAAGGCTGAATGTAAGAGATGCCCTGCGGTAAATGTGAAGGATGAACAATAGAGACATTGCAGGAGGTTACTTCCTAGATATCCTTTGACAACTCCTCTTTTCTCATATGTTGTATTCTCATTTTCTCTTAATATTTACTGTTGTTTTTCCCTTCAAGGGCAAATTAATTTTGTAACCCTTTGGAGTTTTCTCTCAGGAGGAACTTATGCTATTTAAAGAAATTAAAATCTGTGGAGAAAAATCTAGACTTTCTGGTTCAAGTAGGCTTTTTTCAACAAGTACTAAAGATGGCAGACCTCATTCATCACTAAAACAGATCCAAGTCAAACTTAACCCCTTACTTGAAATGTTGTTTAAAATTTCACTTTTTTATGTGCTTTTGTATATTCTAAAACACCAATGAACTCTCAAAATTGTTGCTGCTGAAACAATTTAATTATCCTAAGGATCTATTTTATAGGGTGGTTTAATGTCTTTTATTCATCAATACTTTTTCTTACTTGCAAAGGCCAATATGAATTTTTCTGGAAAATTCTGAAGTCAATATATATAAATTAAATATAAGTAATAGTTTAGTGCCTATAGAAAAAGCAAATAAGTCAAGCCCAGAAGAGGCCTGAAAAGTAAGTACAGTCTGTTACTTTTCACAGGCCTTGCCTTGAGGCTCTGGCAAGATAGCAGCGGGTTTTTAAAGCAAACTTCCTTACATCTAGACACCTTGAAAACGTCATTCCTTTAAGTGCCAAGGTAGAAACCTGTCTGATGAAATGCACTGGGCCTCATTTAAAGACGTCCTGCCCTGGCAGACTGATGTGATGAAGGACAAAATATAAGTCAGTCTTATAAGTGTTTACAACTAATAGAAATGTACCATGTGGCATCTAGGAATAATGGAAAATCAATACCCCCTCACTAGGCAAATATGGTTAACCAGTACACAGGAAAGAATGCTTAACATCTTAAAGACACCAATAAAAGGGGATAGGGGGTACAAATAATTGGCTATGAAGAGTTGCTGATAACTAAAGTTAGTGCAAAGTCTAAAGAAACATACTCAATGATAAGTCATCTTGGATCACCTTCATCAGTTATCAAACAACTTGATCTAGTTAGCACTTCCTAAGAAGAAGGAAAGTTAACTATATAAATTGGCATATTTCTTACTCAAATGAGTGCTCCTCCAATAAGGAATGAGTGAAATCTAGCGGAACAAAGTTATTAGACAACATATTTGTGTTCTTGTTCAGGCTCTGGCTACAGTTCAATAGCACATAGCTCCTACTTATTTGGTGCTTTATTATATTTGCATATTTGGTACAAAATGTCACTGCTCCAGAATCTGTTTTGGCTGCACACATGCTGCCAGGAATGGTCACATTCAATTGTCTGAATGAATAATTTCTTCTGTGGGCTGTATAGGAAAATTAATTGCATACTGTCAAGAGTAGGTATTATTGTCCTTGGTAACATTTTTATTTAATATTGAGGTCACTTTTCTCCATGAAAAAATAATGATGATGGAGATCAGTAGGAAATGTGATTCAATATAAAAATATTCACTTTACAAATAAGGGAGAGTATACAAAGTTGATCTAAAATATTAGATGGTGGGTAGAGGTGAATGACCTCCAGAGTTCTTCACAATGGTTTTAGTTCTACGATTATACATTTTTCTGGAATGTCTTATGGAGCATATATTCTATTTGGGGAGACAGACCAATCAGAAAATAGCAAGATAATATGATGTCAAATAGTGATAAGTGCTCTGAAGCAAATAAAGCAGAGAAAGGGGATGGAGAATAGTGAGTTGGGTGTGGCTTCTATTTTAATTATTAAAAAGAAAACTTCTCTGAGGATGACCTTTGTGTGGAGTACTGACTGATATGAAAGAAGAAGCCCTGAGAAGCTCTGGAGGAGGATTATATCAGTTAGAGGAAAGAGCAAGTGCAAAGGCCCTGAAGAGGAAATGAGACGATTGTATTGAAGAAACAGCAAGGTAACAATGGTCATGGGAGCGTGAGTGATGTGAACAGTTATAAACCAACTGCAGGAGGGGTAAAAATCTATTAGGAGACTGTTGCAGTAGTTTAGGTGTGAAATGATGGCAATTTAAATAAGGGTGGCCAGGGGATCAGATCAAGGTGTATTTTGAAGGCATCACCAACTGAATTTCTGAATGGCTGGAGCAACTAGGAAATGGTAATAGCATTTGCTGAGAAGGGAGACATTGGAGAACCAATACACTTGCAGAAAATAGAGAAGTGGGTAAGAAATCCAGAGAGCTCAGAATATGCTAATATGGAAGGGCTTATTAGACATCCAAGTGGAGGTATATTATGTAGGCAGTTGAGAATCTTTGGGGAGAGCACAAGGCTGGAGATATAGATGTGGACTCACCAGTCTATTGATCTAAGGCCACAGAATTGGATAAAATCATTTAGAAAGGGAGCATAGAAAGCCAAGAGAAGAGGCCAGGGACTGACTGAGGCACTCCCTCATTTATAAGCTGGAAGAGAATCCCGTAAAGAAAACTGAAAAGAAATGACATGCATTAGAAGAACAAGAGAAAGTGGTGTCCTAGAAGCCAGGTAAAAAAATGTTTCAAAAGGGAAGGCATGATTGACTTGTGTCAAATGCTCCTGAAGGGTTAAGTAATAAAAAGACTGAATATTAACCATCAGATTTGGCAAAATGGGGGTTGTTGATATTGATAAGACCTTTGAGCTCCTGAGGAAGCTGACATTGGGCACAAAGGCCTGATTGGAGTTGGTTCAAGAGAAAACGGGAGGTGAGAAGTACAGGAAATAAATACGGAACTCTAATGAGGAGCTTTGCTGTTAGTCGGAGTAGGGCAAAGAGGCAGTATCTGGAGAGAGACTATGATTAGATTAGTTTCAAATAATTTTGTTAGCATAAAATAACTTGAATTTTAGTAGAACAGAGGACTCTGACATGTGAGATTCCCTTTTAATATTTTCAGTAGTTTTTGCAATGGCAAATGTTAAAAGCCAGTGTGCACCAATATGGATACACTGGTTGTTTACAGCTGGTGTCCATTCTGATTGCACAGTATCTATTCTCTTTGGTCAGTACTGCTGCTGTACCAGTAGTTAAATATTCTGACCATAACTCTTTGTGAAGTCAAGATGGTTGTTCTTCTAAAAAACAAAACAAAACTGGGTTAAGTTCACTGTGTCTTGAATGTAGCAGGCTTTTAGAAACAATAGGTTGGATCCTCACTGCTCTGTACCCAGTGTGGTTTCTTTCTGTTTTCATCTTTTTTAGTAAAGACTTCAGGTTCTGAAACAACCTCTGTCTCTGACCCCTATGGACCACCCTGTGATAATATGTAACAGAAAGTAAGACCTTTAGAGCAATGGGTTTGAACTGGCAGGCTTTCCATGCTTTTCTTCAATGAGTGTTAGGTCAAGAGTGTCCATCCTCTGAGCTCTAGAGAAAAATTATCCACCCTCATGTAAGAGAGGAAAGACTAGGAAAATGAGATACACTGGAGCAGGTTACAGGGAAGGAAAGAATAAAATACATTTTGTTGTTGGAGAATTATTCCCTTAGTGAATTAAAAAATTTTCTGAAACTATTGTTAGTCCAGAGGTCAACGGCCAAGAAAAGTCTAAAATACATTACTTTCCTTGTTGGACACCTATGGGAGAGAGATTCTATCACTCTCAGGGTCTTTTTGGAAAACAAGTCCACATGCTAGAGTAAAGAACCTTACATGCTTGTTGGCAGTTGCCTATCTTTATACCGACACAATCCATTCAAAGCCTGAGGTGGCTACAGCAAATCTGTTTCATAGATTCCACATAGCATGAATAGAGTGAATGCGACGTCCACATTTCTCACAGAAGTTCCCAATGATATACTCAAGTTCCCCATAGTAGGGATCACACTATTATTGAACTAATTCAACAGTTAGTCAATGCTCACTAGATGCAAAGCATCTATTCTCAAAGAATATAAAATAACATTGATAAATAAAGAATCAAACTAAACTCTTCCGTTTATAGTTACAGACAATGACAGTCAAGGAGGTTACAGGAATCCTCCCATATCATCCAACAGATTACTGAAAGAGATCAGATGAAATTCAATCAGTAGCCCCCGAACTATATTCCAATACATTTCCCTTCATATTACTGAGGACTCTTCAAGAAAATCCTATATAGGAGATTGACTGTATTTTCATATTCAATTCAGACTAAGCAAACAAACATTTGTCATGAATTTGCTCTGTGCCAGGTATTTGATATATTTAATCTATGGTAAACCACATGCAAATATATATGGTAGGTAGGATTTTTCTTAATTTACTTGGGAGTAAACTGAGGCTCAGAGAGCAGTTAAATAGCTTGTCCAATGCTGCACAACTGATACCAAAAGGATTTGTACCCAGGACAGTCTGATTGAAAAGACTTCTTTTGTTTACCACAGTAAGATTTTTCATGACATTTTCCCCCATCAGGCCTAGTGTTGCAATTATCTACCCACTTTAAGTCCAACTATCATGCCGATATGTCTTCCTGTTTGATGCTAAATTATATCTGTAATGAAAGGTTGACTTTCAGTGGTATGTTGCAGCTCATCTTGAAATAATATTTTCTCAGAATTTTTTGCTACCTGGAGCACCTGGGGAGGGAATCCTGTCTAACACACATTGCAAAGTGATGGAATGGAAGTGGTCCTATGTTTATCCTGCAAGTCATTGACAAAGCCTACAAAATATGCAGGCTGAGATAGGCATTTAACTCTAGATGGTTTATGGCCCTCTTAGAATTTTTACTGCCAATGCATAGATTTGGCTCTAAACGTATCATATTTCTAGTAATGAATACTATCTCCCTAACTTCTTTGCACTTCGCTTTTCTCACCTGAGGATATTTTTCATCATGTTTAGGCACTCTGATGTCAGATTCCTATATCTTTGCATGGAAAAACAGAATGGCTTTTGGATGATTTAGAGCCCACTAGTGATGGCTATCAAACTTCACAGCTTGCTAAAAAGACATTTTTTATGTTTCTTTGGAACTTACATGATGGTAAGATTTGTACTCCCAACATACTGCGGCTGTGCATATCATTAAATGGTAAAACTTTTATATTATGTATAGGACTTAAGGCAGTGCAAAAACACAAGAAAATCTACATGGGTAACAATAATTTTGGCATAGAAACCTAATGAACTATTTTATCTTAAGTCTTCCTCTGTGCATCAATGGAGTGTTTAAGTAACTGTTACAAAAAGCCCTTCACTTAAAGGATTAATTCTTTTTGCTCATAATTATGATCAGAAGATGACACATTGCCTGTAAATATAAAAATCATTAATCATTTTATTAAATATCCTTCTTTATATTTGATTTTAAATAGAATTGTCAATGTAACCAACATTAAAAACTATATCTATAACGTTATTATGAAGTTGAAGCTTCATATAATATCTCTGTGCAATATATCATATTTCTAATGAAATGTGTCATATTTAGAAGTATTACAAATGATATCCTTAGGCATATGTGGAAACAAAGTAACAGGAGAGTTCTGAAGGTGGTAAAAATTATCAGAAAATAATTTTATGCTACCTCAGTATAATATCTCATAAAATTTTTACTCATAAAAATTGGTAAACCTATGGTTCTGAAAATGGACTTTTAATGCACAGAGAGACTATATGGAAGCAATCGTAAAAACTAAAAATAAAACATAAAATTTTGCCTTTAAGCAGTGGATTGTACTTGGTGAGCCATAGGTAAATGTGAAATTTTACATTTGCCAGTTGCCAAAGGCTTTGCTTTATGGGTATCTGCAATGTTATATGCATAAATCAATTAATATGTTTCTTCCCCATATAAACCCAGGTACACTTGATTTATTGCCTCTTGCTGGAGGAGAAGTTGGCAAATCAGCATCATTATGAAATTGTCTAGGTGACAGACTACTCAGAAATCAGTTTTCTGAAAAAGGTTCCAAATTATTTTACAAATATATGATTTGCTGACTGCTCTCTGCCCTAATTCCCAACTCAGAGATTCCTGGACTTTTAATACTATATTTATCTTCAAATGAAAAATTCACTCTAACAACTACACACTCAGAACAAATACCTCAACTAATCATGTATTATCTGCCTTTCAATTAGCCTTAGCCTGAAATGGAGAGCTCTTCAAATCTCTTCTTCTTTTAGAACAAAATATAGGAAGAACATTTGGGTGTTTTAATGTAAATACCTGCAAGGTATGCTAATTAACTCAGAATCAGTGAAAGATTTTTTTCAATTTTACTTTCTAAGCCTCAATTATATACAATGAGAAAGAATAATAATTATCATAATTAATGATTTTTCTTTTCCAAGTCAGTAGTTTATGATTAATCATGCCCTTACTGACAATTATATATTATGATCAATAGGTTGCTCATACAATAATCTAAAATAGATGTCCTTTAAAGTTACTTAAATGAAAGGAAATACATCTTCCTTTACTAATATGATTAAATGTTTTGCTTGCCACCCTTCTAGTTGGGCAGTGTAATTGATGCACTATTCTAACAATGACCACTATTCAATGATCTCCCACATGAAGTAGGTTCTGTACTAGGTGCAGCCTTTTACGTGTATTTCTTTGTTCTATTTTAAAAATGATACTACAGGGCAGGTTTCATTTTTCTCATTTTGCAATTGGAGACACTGTGGCTCACAGAAGGCACCTGCCTTACCCACTGTAATATGGCTATAAATAGAAGAGTAAAAGCCAAACCTAGGTCTCTCCAGTCCCATGAGTGTTTTTGCAAGATGGCAAGTAATTCAGCTTGTCCTGGCTCTAAATGACCTTAGATTACTGTCTTGGTCTAACCATTGTTTCACTTGTGTCTCTCATTAAACCATAGCTGGGCGTGGTGGCACGAAACCACAGCTGGGCGTGGTGGCACGCACCTGTAGGCAAATAATTATTATTATTATTATTTTAAAAAAAACAAGAAAAAAGAAAAAAAAAGAAAAAGAAGCTGTCAAATTGTGTACAGATGTTTGCCCACAGTTTTGTAGATAAAGTCTTCAGATTGCTCTTCTGGTTTAGTCCTTGTCACTTCTCTTTATCTTTGATTTCCAGTCATTATTTTTCATTGAAAATAGATCTTGCCTTCACCATCACAATTCTAAGCTAACACTTGTTTTGCCATCCTAGCTAACTAATCTCTTTTCTTTGCTTTTTAAAAAAATTAGGTCTTTTATTTGTGCCATCACCTTTTATTTGCTAAATACTTGCACATTCAAGAACTGTTTGTGTCAGTCCCCCTACTAAGCCTTGGCGATATAGCAATGAATCAGGTAGAAATGGCTCTAGGCTCTGTCCTCATGGGGTTTACAATTTGAATATGGCATAACTACATACACAGAATAATTTCAGAAAATATTAGTGCTAGAGAGAAAATAAACCAGGATAAGGATTGGGAGAAGCTATGTTAGGGTTAAGAAAAGACTGCTATTAGGTAAGAGCCTCTCCAGGGAAAGGGTACCAGGTGCTGTGATATGTGCTATGGCTGCAACCAGGACCAAAACAGAGGGACAGAGGTTTACCATCAGGTCTGGTGGGAGTGACAGGTAAAAGAACTAGTTAAGAGCCAAATAAGTGGTGATATGTTTTGCAAAGGAAATAAACTAGGGATTGAGAAAAGAAATAACAGAGGGGGCACTCTGCAAGGCATCTTGAAAGAGGAGACACCTGAGCTGGGAGATGAGGATGAGAATGATCTAGCCTTTGAAAAAGTAGAGATTATTGAGCAAAGCAAGTGCTCAATTACCTACTTCACGCCAGTACTCTGCTAGATCTTAGAAATACAATGGTCAATGAAAACTCATGTGCACCCTGACTTCTTGGAGCACAGTCTAAAAAGGGAGTTGAACACTAATCAAACAATGATGAAAACAGACCTTAGTACTTCTTGGTTAACCTGTATGGCCATGCCTATCTATCACTCACCTATCACAATGGCACAATTTTTTTTGTATATGTAACTCTTCTTGACTATTTTGCTCAGTGCCAGCACCAAAGAATCTTCTAATACAGCTTCACAACCGACTACCGTGTGATGTTCATTAACTTCACATTTATGTATTAATTATACACTCCTTGAAGGTACACTTCTTTATGTCTCTCTCAGTCCTTAGCACAATAGCAGATGCGTGGTAGGACATAATAACCATTTGGCTGTTTGATTATTCACCAATATTTAGTAAGTGCTTACTATGTGCCAGAAACTGTGCAAGGCCCTGGGATACCAAAGACATAAATCAAAATTCTTGCCTCCAAGAAAGCTCATCCTCTAGTAGAAGAGGCAAACAAGTTAAACAATACTCACAGGATAATATGGAAGCATTGTATTAACAATAGAATCTTGAAAGAAGTTCCCTATGGACCCACTGGGGAATAAATTCCTCATTCAAGCACTGAGAGAATGAGTAAATTAACCAATCATTCTCTATCTTCCATTTTCTTGGTGACCACAGGTTGTTGACAGTATGTAGCTCATCACTGTATTACAGGAGTAGGATGTAACTGTATAAATTGATCATCTTTTTATAGTATGGAGTTTTTAGTTTTAAACAGAGACCAAATGAACTTTTCTCAGTGGGTAGCTTTAATATACCCAACTTTAGATTGTCTTTTAGAGTCTGTGAAAAAATGTCTTTCTTATAATACTTTAACTTAAGTCCCATTTTTACCAAGACAGACCCTGCTTGTTAGACTGTGTGGTGAAACAGAAAATGCAATCTATAGTACTGCTTCAATGCTCAATTCATATCCTTTGAACACTATTGCTAAAGCCATAAAAATGACAATGGTTTGCAAAATTTCTGTCAGCTAGTAGAAATGTTTTGGTGTCCCATGTTAACTTCAGTCAATTTGCAACATTTCTTAAAACCATAAAATACATAAAAAGGGGTAGGTGACTTCAGATCAGCAAGAATATTATTGAGAAAAGTGATTAAAACAAGATTCTCAAGTCCATGGTTAAGGCTGTATGCCTTATTCATATCTAAGCTAGTTTTGACTTAAAATTGTTGACATCATTTAGATAGATTGCCATTTGGAAAAACACTGGTCTGACAGTTTCCTTGGTCAGTATTTACCTTACACATCAATATGTTTTTAATGTGTTTTAAATGTTTTTAAAAGCCAATATTTTTAATCTTTGACTTTTTTTTTTTTTTTTTTTTTTTGAGACAGAGTCTCGCTCTGTCACCCAGGCTAGAGTGCAGTGGTGCAATCTCGGCTCACTGCAACCTTTGCCCCTGGAGTTCAGGCAATTCTCCTGCCTCAGCCTCCTGAGTAGCTGGGACTACAGGTGTGCACTACCACGCCCAGCTAATTTTTGTATTTTTAGTAGAGATGGAGCTTCAGCATGTTGGCTAGTCTAAAATGCCTGACCTCAGGTGATTCTTCCACTTCGGCCTCTCAAAGTTCTGGGATTACAGGCATGAGCCACCACGCCCGCCCTAATCTTTAACTCTTGAGGTGATCACTTTGGCACATGACTATGATACCATGTACCAACCTGTCACCAAAAACAGTAATACACACATATTATTTTCTCCAATGCTTCCATAATTCATAAGAAAAATTTACAGTTATATTTACTTTCTTAAAATGGGGCTTTAGGTATTGGTATACACACATACACACTTTCCTTATTATTTTCATAGAACATTTGACCATGTAAATTAAAATTAAGAGTACAGAAAAATTACATGTTCTAGCAAAGTAGATCTACTTTTAAAAATCAGGTACAAATTTATGTTTTCTTTGAGTTTCAACTTTTTATTTTTAATCTGGTTTCATACTACCAAAGAAATTGAATTGAATGACAATGTGATAAAAATCAAATCAAACTACTTGTTTGTGCACAGACAAAAAAAATTGCTAACATTTTTACTTTTAAAATAGCTGCCTTGGAAACTTGTAAACAGTTTGTAACTTGTAAATATAGCTGGTCTTGAGATAATTTTCTTATTCCTTTTTTTCACTTACATTTCAATTTGAGAATACGTTTATGCAGTCATGTTTAAATGTACTTATATATCCATATTAATCTGGTCATTCTACTCCTGGAAATCTTCTCTGCTAAGGAAATAATTAAAAAATAAAAAATCCATATGCATAAATATAGATTTTCAATCTATTGTTATTTATTATGGTGAAAATGTGGAAACTGCCTTTTGATAGAAAAGAGTAAAACAAATTATGGTTTATAATTCCATGGAAAATTACACAGCTACTCAGAATTATAATTATGCAAACTTTATGATATATAGTTAAGTGAAAAATACATAATACAAAATTGAATATATGGTATAATTTTATGTGGAAAATCACAGATGCACAGTAAAAATAAAACAAAAAGACATAAGGTAATATATCGAATTAGTTTTATTATTGTAGTAAAATTATAGATGGTTTTAAAATAATCTTGCTTTCCAAAGTTTGAAAGTATTTGTATATTATTTTAATTTTGTGCACACACACATATATATACACACTCTAGACACTTTCTCATTTTCTCACAGCTTTTTTTTTTACGTTTTTTTCTTTGCTTTAAATCTCCCTTTAATTCTAACATAGTCAATATCTTCCTTTAAACTCTAACCTTACATCCTCTTATAAATCTTGCTTTCATTCCATATTGCTTTTATTTACTTTTGGTTGGAGAAATTCCTTTTCAGCTCTGAGTTCAAAGGGGATATAATATCACCTGCCTTCTTTCAATGTCCCCAGAGTGCTGTGAGATTTAATGGGATAATGTCCACACAGCACTTTATGCTCCTTAGAGAAAGGTGCTATATAAAAACAATGCATTATAATTATATATGTTATTACAAAAACCCACAAAGATATTAAAGCTACATTTTGGCACAAGTAGATGGGTTGGACTAACTCCAAGTTAGTTGCAGGCTGGGCAATGTCCCTTTACACCAAACTCCCAGGGGTGGGAGGAGGTTGCTGCTTCTCCCTCCTGGCACTTGCAGTATCAAAAATGCAAAGCCTCAGCTCTTCTCAGTGTTACAAACAGAACATTTCAGTTTTCATGTACCATCTTTAAAAATAAATCACAGTATGTCATTTATGTTTACTTGATACTCTCATTTTCATTCTCTCCCCCTTCCCCTGGCTTAGTTCCAACTGAATACATTTCCAATCTATTTATGGAAGATAAACTTACAGAGCCAGGGTCAAAGGCAGATATCACTGACTACTGGAAATTATCAGGTGACACAAGGGATTGGGTATTAATGAAGAATAACACAATCTCTGAGTAGAATTAGAGGTCATTTAGCATAGCCAACCACTACCTGAGGCACGTCACCTATCCATTTGTTCACAAGTGGCCAACCATCCTCTGAGAATTTCTAATTAAGCAACACTTGCTACTTCTTATTCCATTTTTTAAAAATTTTATTTTATTTCATTTTTAAATTAATTTCAACTTTTACATTCATGGAGTATATGCTCAGGTTCATTACCTGGGTATATTGTGTGATGCCAGGTTTGCGGTATGATTGTTCCTGCCACCACAGTACTGAGCAGAGTGCCCAGCAGTTAGTTTTTCAACCTTTGAATGCCTCCCTCCCTCCCTCCCTGCCTCTAGTAATCCACAGTGTCTTTCGTTGCTTTATGTCCATGTTATCCACTGTTTAGCTCCCACTTATAAGTGACAACATGTGGTATTTGGTTTCCTGTTCCTGTGTTAATTCACTTAGGACAATGACCTCCAGTGGCATCCATTTGCTGAAAGGGGTATGATTTTGTTCTTTGTTATGGCTGCATGGTATTCCATGGTGTAAATGTACCGTATTTTCTTTATCCAATCCACCACTGATGGGCACTTAGGTTGATTCCATGTCTTTGCTATTGTGAATAATGCTGTTTGAACATATGAGTGCATGTGTCTTTTTGGAAGAACAATTTATTTTCTTTTGAATATACACAACCAGTAACGGAATTTCTGAGTCAAATGGTAGTTCTATTTTTAGTTCCTTAAGAAATCTCCAAACTACTTTCCATAGGGGCTGAACTAATTTGCATTCCTACCAACAGTGTAAAAGCATTCTCTTTTCTCTGCAGTCTTGCCAGTATCTGTTATTTTTTTACTTTTTAATAATAGCCATTCTAACTGGTGTGATGGTATCTTGTTGTGGTTTTGATTTGCATGTCTCTGATGATGACTGACATGGAAACGCTACCTCTTTTAAAAGTTCTGACACTTAGAATGTTCTACTCTACATACAGCCACACTCTATCCACTTGTAGTTCTGCTTTCTGAATCTGATCTAAGTGTCCCTCCTCTGACTTAGTCACTTCACTGTGCTTCTTTATTCATTCACTCTGTCAACACTTATTCTATAGCCATGGTGTTGTCCCATGTGAGACTCTGGGGACACAAAGAGAATTGCTGACACTTTTCTGTTCTAGAGGATCACACAGTCTAGTGGGGACACAGACATCAAGATAGAGAAATGATCATAATTGTTGCAGGTGCCATGCTGTGGTTAGGAAGGAAAGTGCCAAGGAACAGAAAAGAGGGAGAAACTAATTCTGGCTTTGAGAGCATTCAGTAAAGCTCACAATCCCAGAGAAGGTGATTTTGCTCTCTGTTGAAAAGATGACTAAGATTCTGCCAACTAAAGACATTTTATGAAAGAATTCTGCATACGAACAAATGTGAATGGGCCAGTTTTGTGCAAATGACAGTGATAAGTCCAATATGGCTGAATCTGAGTGATAGGGATGAAGTTGAAGGAGCCAGTGTGTGAAGGGTTTTATTTTCAGAGCTTACAAATTAGGCTTTACACCCCATGCAATGAAGTTAACAGAGATTATGAAGAGCAAATGACATGATCAGATTTGTCCTTAGGAAGATGACTATAATAACGAAGGTAGAGTATTGACTACAGTGGGGGGAGTCTTGTGTTAAGAAGCTATTGCAAAACTCCAGACACGACATGGTGAAGACCTATATTCCAGTGTTAGAAAGATAGGAGTAAAATCTGAGAAGTTACTAATGGCACCAATGTTAACATATTGGATATGGGAACCAAAGGAGTGGGAGAAGCAAAAGGTAAATCTATTTTCCTTACTTGAGAGACTAAAGGGATGGGGACATCGTTAACAACAACATCAACAACAATATACAGAGAGCAGAAGATTTGGGGAATAATTATAAGATAATAACATCTTCAGGTGGGAATATACAGAAGACAGCTGGAAATGTGGATCTGCAGCTTGGGGAATGTCAAACTTGGAAATAAACTGAAAGAAAAACCCCAGACCAAATAAGCAGAACAAAATAGTTCAAAGGAACTCAGTTGAATACCTAGTGAGGCTTTACTGTGACCTCTCTTATTCTTTTAATTCCTTTATTTTTGCCAAAGATGCTGTTGACACTATGAACTCATTCAGAAGACAGTAATATAAACAAAAT
The DNA here is from genome assembly GCF_003255815.1 of Theropithecus gelada. Lineage (NCBI taxonomy): Eukaryota > Metazoa > Chordata > Mammalia > Primates > Cercopithecidae > Theropithecus > Theropithecus gelada. The sequence continues at coordinate 28,058 of NW_020257756.1, forward strand.
GGATGAAAAGAGCTTAACAGTTTGCTCCTTTATAATTCTGCATTTGGTTTAGTTTTGTAGTTTGCAACAAATGCAGTTCATTTATCTGTATTACATGTCATATTGTAATTTGTCATTCTTATCATATCAGACTTTCCTATCTTCCCCAAGACATCTTCCTGAGGAAGAGTAATTTAAGGCATTTCAGGATCTCGTATTCTTAAAATAAGGTCCTTCACATACACAAGTTCTGAGAAGTTACCAACGGGTCTCACAATTGCACAGAAACCCAGTTCTCTCTTTTACCACGTGGAATCTGCCTTTTTCTTCTTCTTTTTTTCCTGACTCTAAACAGGTATCTACCACAGAAGACAATGTCCATGAACCTGCTTGGAAGATGCTGGAAAGTCACTGAGTTAGCCATCAACCCTTATGAAACTGTCTCCCTCCAGTGCTAGCATGGCTGGTTTTGACTCCAGCTAACTACTGCCAAAGATGTCTCCCGTCCTGCTTCTTTGGGTCAGATAGAAGGCTGCTCCAGCCTCTCGCTGCAGTCACTATTTTAGTTTTATGTACCCCTGCTTCTTCTGGTGCTATATATGGAATACAAAGCAGAAGTCTTCAGGGTTTCCAAAATTGCTCAAAAATTTTGTAAAGGATGCTTTAGGATTTTTATCATCAACACACTCAAGGCTACATTTCGGAGGGTGGTGGAATGAACCACGCAACTTCCATGGTTTGGTTCCTTCTACTCTCAAAGCATTGAATTTATATCAAGCTTCTCTATGTCAACTCTCTATTGCCATAGGATGGACTACTTCCTAAAAGACTCTTCAGTTCATGATGCAAATGGGCTCCTGGCAGGCCCAACCTTTAGGACTCTCCAGATGCATCTAATCATACATGACTCAAGGTAAATACTGATTGGGTGATCATGTGTTATGCTGTGTATCTCAAGTAGAATAACCAGGATAAAGTCTATGTAACCTCCAAATAGCCAATGGAAAGGAAGTGTCAAATCAAAAAGAACTAATGCTATCTCTCAGACATTTATTTTGAGAAACTCAAAACACTATCCCATTATTATATTCAAACAGAAATTTGATCAGTCTAAAGCAATATCAGCCAGAAGACAGATATATTTCTAAACAAATATATAGAGCTGAAAAGGCCAACTTGTATAAGGAAAATCCATTTTTCAAATGATTGTGCATCATTTAATTTTTACAACATCATGCATAAAAGTTCAGTTACCTTAGCCTTTGGAAATAATAATAAAAACAGACTACCATGCATCCATTTACTTTGGGTCTGCTAACTTTATTAGTTTTAATATTAATAAAAAGTTATTTATTATGAGTATGCTGGTCAGATTAATTCTAACTGCAAGCTTTCCCCAGTGATTATGGTTCTGCATAGAATTTTCAAAAGAATTTAGAAGATACAAAACTTCTTCCTGTGACTAATTTTCTTTATAGTGTAACACTACTAAAAATTGTTTTTGCAAATTAAAAGCACTTTCTTTTCAGTGATTTTTTTTTAATTTTTAAAATTATTTTTTAAATGTGGGTACATGGTAGGTATATATATTTATGGGGTACATGAGATGTTTTGATATAGGCATGCAATGCATAATAATCACATCATGAAAAATGGGGCATCCATCCCCTCAAGCATTTATCTTTTTACAACTTTTACTTATCATGCATATATGTCTGTCTTAAAGAAGAAACAAAAGAGAAAAAGGCAAGAAAAGTGAATACAAATGAAAGGAAGATACATTTAGTCACCAGCCTCATATCTGACCCTAATGCATAAAGGCTGTACTGAGGGCAATTACTGGGAAATGCAATTTCAGCTTTTATTTTTTTTAACATATGTCATGGTGATATATCTACTAATGCCAATGCTGTGTAGAGAATGGGAACCTCATCCCAGAAGTATTTCAGTTTTCAAAAATCACTCAGGAAGAGTTGTCAAAAATATTCTGAACTATATTCTAATTGCTGTAACTCACTTGGATTTTGACAAACACAATAGGTTTGGGTTTTTAAATCTTTTTTTTTTAATCAAACATCCACAAGCAAAATGTAATGAAATTTTCTCTATGTAACTTAAATCAGATTTCCATATGAATCAGAATATATATGTAGGCCTTGAATGAATAAAAGAGTATGTGCCAAGAACATACACTGGGGAAAAGATAGTCTCTTCAATAAATGGTGCTGGGACAACTGGATGTCCATATGCAGAAGAATGAAACTAGACCCCTATCTCTCGCTACATATGAAAATCAAATCAAAATGAATTAAAGGCTTAAATCTAAGACCTCAAACTATGAAACAAATACAAGAAAACATTGGGGACAATCACCAAGACATTGGTCTGGGAAAAAATTTCTTGAGCAATACCCTGCAAGCACAGGAAACCAAAGCAAAAATAGACAAATGGGATCACATCAAGTTAAAAAGCTTCTGCACAGTAAAGGGAACAATCAACGAAGTGAAGAGATAACTCACAGAATGTGAGAAAATATTTGCAAAATGCCCGTCTGACAAGGGATTAATAACCAAAATATATAAAGAGCTCAAATGACTCTATAGGAAATTTAATAATCCAATAAAAAATAGACAAAAGATTTGTATAGACATTTCTCAAAAGAAGACATACAAGTGACAAACAGGCATACGAAAAGGTGCTCAACATCATTGATCATCAGAGAAATGAAAACCAAAATTACAATGAGATATTATCTCACTCCAGTTAAAATGGTTTTTATTCAAAAGACAGGTGATAGCAAATGCTGGAGAAGATGTGGAAACTAGGGGAACCCTTGTACACTGTTGGTGGGAATGTAAAGTAGTACAACCACTATGGAGAACAGTTTGGAGGCTCCTCAAAATCTAACAATAGAGCTACCATATGATCCAGGAATCCCACTGCTGGTTATATATCCAAAAGAAAGGAAATCAGTATATCAAAGAGATATCTGCACTCTCATGTTTGTTGCAGCAGTGTTCACAATAGCCAAGATTTGGAAGCAACTTATGTGTCCATTAGCAGATAAATGGATAAAGAAAATGCAGCACATATACACAATATTCAGAGTACTATTCAGCCATAAAACAATGAGATCCTGACATCTACAACAACATGGATGGAACTGGGGGTCATTATGTTAAGTGAAATAAGCCAGGCACAGTAAGACAAACATTGCATGTTCTCAATTATTTGTGGGATCTAAAAATCAAAACAGTTGAACTCACAGAGATAGAGACTAGAGGAATTGTTACCAGAGAATGGGAAGGATAATGGATACAACAAAAAATAGTTAGAAAGAATGAATAAGACCTAGTTTGACAGCAAAACAGGGTAATTATAGTCAATAATAATTTAATTGTGCATTTTGAAATAACTAAAAAATATAATTGGACTGTGTTTAAAACAAAGGATAAATGCTTGGGGGGACAGATAATCCAATTTCTATGATAGGATTATTATGCATTGCATGCCTGCATCAAAATGTCTCATGTACTCCATAATATATATACTTTGCATATGGCAAGTTGGCTGATTTTTGTTTTTCTCCTTTGCTAGATTGTGATAAAGATATATACCTAGTATGTACTCACAAAAATTAAAAATTAAAGAGTATGTGAGACAAGTTTTTCCTAATGAAGACAGGCTGTTCCCAGCAATTAATTACTTCTGAAAGAGAAAATAATTGGAAGATATTTAATAAAATATCAACGATATGGGCATATGCTTTGGATAAGAACAGAATTCATTGAAAACACAGTCCATTAACTGGCCACTTCTCTGACGACCCATTCTGTATTTCACTTCCTCAAACTGAAATTTGCAAATGAGCCATCTTTGCCTTTCCTGGCTACATCAGGTATACTTTGCATATGGCAAATTGGCTGATTTTTTGTCTTTCTCTTCTGCTAGATTGTGAGTAACTTGAAGGCAAGGACTAGGTCTTAGTCATCTTTTATGTTTCAAGTACCTGGTACAGTGTTTGGAACATAGCAAATGTGTAAAAACTTGTCAAAGGAATGAGTAAGTGAGTGGATGAGTGAATGACTTTCTATTCCATAAGGCAGCTGCACTTTCCTAAATTGGGAAAAGTTGACAGATTAAGCCCTCAGGGAAAGAAGGATGCTACTTCCAAAAGAATGCTCAGCACTTCTCTGGGAACATAAAACGCAGGTTCCAGAATGTATTCTCACATGGAGTGACACAGACCAGCAATCAGCACTCTGAAGTGGATCTGACAGGAATGTCAATGGCCATGTTGTGATTAATAATGGAGGGACAGTACAGGCACTCAGAAAAGAGCAGCTTGCACTGCCTAATTTCCTCCATTATCAATTCAGCTAAAGTACCCAGACAACTTGATTCAAGTTTTCATAGCTGTTAAAATAACTACCTCATTCCTATTTTACTGAATGGGTGGCTTTCTTTCAACATGTGGCTATTATAAAGAAACTGATGTATTGTTTGCTTAAACAATAGAAAAATATTGTATAACAGAAGCCCTGGAGAATGAGTTAAATGGGTCTATTAGCTGTTAACTTTCACAGAAAAGAATTAAACATACATCTCCGAAAGTTTGAAGATGCACACTCCATCAAACTTTACAATCCATGCCTTTGTCCTCCGTGAATACTGAAAGCTTAAGTACCTTTTAACCCTAGAGTATTCTTGGGAACATACCTGAGATTTGTATGATTCTAGCACAGTCTGTGAATTTTCTGGCACTCATATTTATTTCTACATCTATGTACCCTAAGTAGAGGTTAAAAATGCATGGCATTTGAAGTCCTTTCAGAATCTGTTACCTGTGGGAAAAACTCCAAACTTTTAATCTAGAAAACTATTCGCCATGTAATAAAAGGTTACAGTATAGGTAGGATTGATTTCAGTGGAAGATTAGACAATGGGAAAAAGAATGCTTTTAACTAATTTGCTCCACGTGTGTGTGTGTGTGTGTAAATGCAGATATAATAGAAATTATGGGGGAGAAGATTTACAAATTAATTCTATTTAGTTGTCTAAACAAATAAAAAGTAAATGTCCTTATCAGGAAAAAAAGTGGTTAAAACTAATTCATGGCCTAGAAAAATTATCTTTTCTCATCGGGCATCCCTCAGAAAAGCATTATTTTCAATAATATGCTTACTTCATACAACCACTTGCAAAGAGACAACCATTATGCCACTTCAGTTAGCTGAAGATTTTACTGATATTTTGGCCTATGGCATCTTTTCCCCTGTGTTGGAAAATTCATCAGTTAAAATCCACATTCAGAGGAAGCACTCAACTCTGAAATCACTCTGCTGACTCAAATTGTGTTCTGAAGGGAATTGGTCAGGCCACATTTGACACAACGAGGTACAACTTGGCAACATATGCTGAAGTGACACAGTCTGGGGAACAAGGAACAAAGCATGTCCTGCTGCCTATACCACGGGATCACACATTATGTGCAAGAGTCTAAAAGACAAATGGACCCATTGAGTACTTTTCTTATTGGGAAAAGGAAAAAGAGGGTGAGAATGAGAGCAAGAACAAGAGTGAGAGAGAGAAAGGCTCTTCGTTGAGTATTGTGTGTGCTGCATGTTTCCTGTGTATTTTTGAGGAGGAGATTATGAGCAACCACATTGTATATTTTGAAGCAGGATGAAAGAACCACATTTATCTGATTTATGAACAACTCACACAGAAAAAGCATCATTGTGCAGGAACAGAAAGTGTAATGTAATGGGGAGCCGAGCAAGAAGACATGAAGCAGATGAGAACAGAGGTAGCCTTTATTGGGCTCCCCGGTGAGGTTCACCAGTTCCCCTAGGAGGAGGGCCGAGGAAGTCGCCCCTGGGGCAGGTATCAGGGGCCTTTTATAGGGCGAGGTAGGCGGGGTCTGTAGGTTTCGGTTTCCTGAGTTAGGTTTCGATTTCTGAGGAATGACGTGTCCAGGAGTTTGCGCAGAGCGGGGAGTTTTGGCGGGCTCAGGGTGCTTTTCGGGCGCTGAAAAGTCCTAGCAGGAAGTCCCAGTGGGTAAGTCCCGACAAGGGGCCCGCCATGTCAGGTGGTACCGCCATGTTGGGTCTAGGTCCCTGCCTAACAGAAAGTTATATAGGTAAATTAATTCAATCCACTTTGTAGAACACGGCACGTGGAAAGCAACACAGCATTTATAAATTAAGTATAGTACCACGCATTCTGTTCAAAATAATCATTTCAAGAGCTTAATAAAAGGAAAGCAGGGGATACAATACTAGAAGTTTTGTTTCCCAGTTAAGACTTAGATTGAAATGATTTAAATTAACTTACTTAAAGGTAACCAAATTAAACAAATAAAATGATTTTATTTGTTTCAAACTAATAAAACTTCAGGGGAAAATAATTCAATACTTTAAAAGACAGTTTAACAGATCACAATTTCTTCATTTGTTAAAAGAGGAAATTTTAGTAGATGATCTGTAAGATTTCTTGCAGGTCCAGAAGATTCTGTTTCTATCAAAGTAAAATAAGTAGCATTTGTGAAGGATAAGAGATTACACTGTCCCTAATTATAATCCTATTTACAGAACCCTGAAAGATAATCTAACAGCTCTAGGGTTCACTATTCAGATATATATTTTCAATTTTAAAATATAGAATTAATTACATCTGTACACACAAAATAACAATAAGAACCAGGAAATAAATAAATAAATAACAATGATATATTGACTATGTAAATGAATAGCAGTTGGCTTTCTTTTCAACTTAATCTCCACGGATTTTTGTATTAGTTGGTTTGGTATATCTTTAGCTCTTCCCTGTTTGAATAACAGTTATGATGCTGATTATATTAATAATAGATCCAAATCATTTGGGATCTATTTTGTGCTCCACATTTGACATATTTTCTTATTTAATCATCACAGTAATACTATGAATATGTGTTTTATCTGTTTTATAAAATGAGAAAATATGCACACATCTCAGAGAGGTAAAGTAACCTACCTAAGGTCTCCCCCATCTATACAGTGGCAATTCTAGAAATTGAATCTGTGTCCGACTGAAATCAAGGTGCTGCTATTCCACATGATAAAGGAACTGAGAGGAATATGCCCTGACGAAATGGGAGCTGGTGAAATAATCAGAAATTCAGAGCCAACACAATATACTCAATATTCCCTCCAGACAACTCAGCTCTGATGACTTTGTCTGGACAACAGTCATTCTGACAGTGAGTCCCACTGGCATGGATGGAACCCCCTTTCCACCATTTTATCACACCAAAGGAGCCCTACTCCCTCTCTTCTGGGCCATTCTCTGCTCCTCCACACCAGCCCCCAAGTCCAACCCAGCCTGTAGCTAGGAAATCTCCTTCCTCTTCCCAGTCCCCAGTTAGTTGAAATCCCTGATGTGATTCCTGATGACTGGTTTAATGCGCCTTCTCTCGGTAGGCCCACTCTGTTGAGGGGATAAAGATGAAAGATGATAGCAAGGACAGGAGAAGCAATGCAAACAGTCAGATATCCCAATAGAAGGCATAAGAGACCCTGCAATCCTACTCACTGGCCACAACAGGAGACAGAGCTTTGGCCTTTTCCTATCCAGGATCTCCTCTATGTAGCAATGACAGCGTGAGTAGAAAAGGAGAGGAGCATTGCAGGTATGTAACTACGTGACTACAATGATGCTGACTGGACACAGGATTCTATCCCCAACAGTTTACTGACAGGCAAGCTTAGAGTCACAAATTTATGTAATACTACATATTTCTCTGTCCATGTTTTTTCTTCAACTCCACCAACATTCCCAAATAATATCTCCACCCAGATTCCCAAATAATATCTATACCAACCCCAGGTCCTTTCTTTAGCACTTCATATCTGCCCAAATTAGGCTTATGCATCACCTCCTTGCATGACCATGATATTTCAACCTGGACAGTAGTTTGATATTCTTATTGGTGCCAACAGGACCAGGTACATGATTTGAGAGGCCTAGCAGAAAGGAAAACATGGAGCCCCTTGTTCAAAAAGCATTAAAAATATGAAGAAGGCAACAACTGTCATTAAATCAAGTACAAAGTTCTTCAGAGCATGGGAAGCAGTGTAACTGCACAAGTGGCATACCTATGACTAGCCCTGGGTGTCTGTTCAGTCTTTACTTGGTGAAAACCATACTCCTAGTTGGTTCTCTTCTAGGGAGGTAAAAACATATGATGACTCTATTATCAAAACTATGTAAAGCCAGCAGATGTTTGCTTTTCATCATACCTTACAGTTCTCAGGTGATGTTAATAGGTTACCTATATTTCCCTGACATCGTAGTTGTGGTTTTCAACGCAAGCCTGCTCTCCCTACTTATTTCGCAACAATTTAAGACCAGTTTTGATATTTATTACCCATCATCTTTGTGCTCAGCACTGAACAAGCCAGGCAACCTACCATTATGAGCTGCCCCCACCTGTCTGATCTACACCAGCTTCTGGCTTCCAGCTCCTTGACATGAGCAAACCATAAACCCAATATCATGGTCCACTTCAGTGCCAGCAAACACAGTCAAAGATGACCAGCTCGTTCCCAAGCTCCCCAGACTTGGAATATTCCAGTGGAGATTCTGACACTGAGGATGTAAAACTGGATTTTTAATGTTCAGTCACTGTGATATTCCTTCGTCTGTGAATATAATTGATGATTTTAACATTCGTTAAACAGTGATAAAATACACATAACATAAAATTTACCATCTTAATTATTTTTAACTGTATACTTTAACAGTGTTGAGGACATTTAAATTTTGTTCAACCTGATTACTATCTATCTCTACAACTTTTTTAGTTGTCTCTAACTTAAACTTCATACCCATTAAACAAGTCCCTGTGTTCCCTGTCCTCCAGGCTCCTGGCAACCACCATTTCACTTTTTGTCTCTATGAATTTGACTAGGTACCTCATAAAAGTGGAATCATACAGTATTTCTCTTTTTGTGATGGATCATTTGATTTTAACTTTTGATGTAAATTTTTCAGGTGAGTGTGGAGAACTGGAAGCAAGTCCCTTTAGGGTCATCAACAGACAACCAGTAAGTTTTAGGGAATTTGCTTATTCCCACAGGAAATAACAACCGAAAGGGAGAGTTGGATCTGTTCCCTGGGTTGGAAATATTCTCATCACCACTTCCGCCAGGCAAAGTCTCTTTTCCAGTTGAGCATGGTGGCTAATGCCTGTAATCCCAGCACTTTGGGAGGCCAAGGCTGGTGGATCACTTGAGGTCAGGAGTTTGAAACCAGCCTGGCCAACATGGCGAAACCCCATTTGTACTAAAAATACAACAACAACAACAACAACAAAAAAGGTGGGCATGGTGGTGGGCATCTGTAAACCCAGCTAGTTGGGAGGCTGAGATACCTAAACTATGAGAATCGCTTGAAGCAGGGGAAGGAGGTGGGGGGCAGAGGTTGCAGTGAGCAGAGATTGCACCACTGCGTTCCAGCCTGGGCAACAGAGTGAGACTCCGTCTCAAAACACAAAAACAAAAACCAAAACCAGTCTCTTTTTCCTTTTCTTCTCATTTATCAGGAAGAATGTTAAAAATCTTTGAGGTCAAATGTCTCAATCTACATTTGCAAGGTGGTCTTTTTTAAATTGATTACTAAAGAAGAAAAATAAGCCTTTTTGTCTCATGATAGTAAGACAATAATTTAGGTAACCAAACCTGCAAACTTGCCCACTATTAGATATTTAATGAGTCTTTTTATTTATTTATTTTTTTTTGACTAATCAGCAACTCATTTCTATTTTACCTCTCCTTAGTTCACTCTTTGTACTGGAAACACTTTGCCTACATATGCAAATTGTTGCAGGCTGACCTTGATAAATGGTCTGTGTTTGTGTAATTTAGATTAGTTCAGTAATTGTTTGGAACAGAGGCCAGCAATCTTGCCAGGGGTATTAAACATTCACTTTCAGGACTTGGTGGTCTGTGAGGAAGGAAAGGTCAGACCAAGGTTGCTTTACCACCTTCTCACAAGGTCATGTCTACTTTTGCTCTCTTTAAGCAGTTGCCCAGAATCCATCAGCTGGAAGCTGGCTGGAAAGAGGGAGGGCTGATTCCCTAGATTTTCCTGGAAGCAGAGATGTAGTAAAAGCTGGCTAACTTTAGAAAAAGTAGAGAGCAAAGCTAAATCGAAAAGGTAATAAAAGTGTTCCTATGGCCTTTAGATATGACAAATGACTTTCTGTAGCTCTGCTTTCAATAACCAGTACACTGGAATTGTTCCTGAGAAGCTAGATAGCTGACTTGTAGTTTTACAATATACTTTAAGTTTGTTTTATTATATGGAACTATTTTTTTTTCTTTTAAAATATTTGGGAACTCCTATGAAGTACAAGTAAGAATATGGTAGCCTCTAAGAATTCCAGAGTCCAATCTCTATCCCTTATTTGCTCTGACAATACGCTCAGTTCTGAACAGTTTTCATGATGAGACAACTCACTTGCCATGTCAGCCTCTGTTGGAGTGCCTCACTGCTTAGCGTTCTCCTGCTTCATCTATCCAAAACTGTTTCCTTTAATGTATTCTCTGAGCTTCTAGATTCGATATCCACGAACGCTGCTATAATTTCTATCCGTTATTCCTTTCCCAGCTATATAAGCCTTGCATCCTTTATATATCTGTAATCCTTTATATAAGATGCTTGGATCCTTTGTCATCTGGTGTGGTTGCAAATTCTCTCATGCCATGGTTGTTTCTCCTAACACGTTCTAGTTGGTTTATAGACCCAAACACAGTCACAGGCCAGGCTGACCACCTCAGAGCAGAGCAAGACTAACACCAACCCTACACTCCCATGTTTAATGAAGCACTATTCACAATAACAAAGATACAGAATCTACTTAATAGTCCTTCAATGGATGAGTAAAGAGAATGCAGCATATATACACAGCGGAACACTATTCAGCCATAAAAAAGAATGAAATCATGTCTTTTACAGCAAAGTGAATGGAACTGGAGGTCATTATCTTTTATTTTTCATTTTTTATTTTTTTGAGATGGAGTCTTGCTCTGTCACCCAGGCTGGAGTGCAGTGGCACAATCTCGGCTCACTGCAAGCTCCGCCTCCTGGGTTCACGCCATTTTCCTGCCTCAGCCTCCTGAGTAGCTGGGACTACAGGTGCCTGCCACCACACCTGGCTAATTTTTTGTATTTTTAGTAGAGACGGGGTTACACTGTGTTAGCCAGGATGGTCTTGATCTCCTGACCTCATGATCCGCCCGCCTCGGCCTCCCAAAGTGCTGGGATTATAGGCGTGAGCCACTGCACCCAGCCCTGGAGGTCGTTATCTTAAGTGAACTAAGTTAGACACAGGGAAATACCCCAGGTGCTTACCCGTAAGTGGGAGCTAAACAATGTGTCCACTTGGGCTGGGCGCTGCACACTTGGGCTGGGCATGGTGGCTCATGTCTGTAATCTCAGCAATTTGGGAGGTTGAGGTGGGAGCACTGCTTGAGCCTAGGAGTTCGTGACCAGCCTAGGCAACATGGTGAGACCCTGACTCTATCAAAAAATTTTTATCTTCTAATTAGCTGGGCATGGTGGTGTGCACCTGTAGTCCCAGTCACTTGGGAGGCTGAGGTAAGAGGATCACTTGAGCCCAATAGGTCCAGAGTGCAGTGAGCTGTGATCATGCCACTGCACTCCAGCCTGAGTAACAGAGTAAAATCCTGTCTAAAAAAAACATGTACACTTGGACATAGAGACTGGAATGACAGACAATGGAGACTTGGAAGGGTAAGAGATGGGAGGTGGGTGGATCGTGAGAAATTACTTAATAGATGCAATGTACATTATTCAGGTGATGAGTACCCTGGAAGCCCTGACTTGGCCACTGCGCTATGCATGTAGCAGGACTGAACTTGTACCCCATAAATTGATGCAAATTAAAAATATGTGTACAATGCAAAAAATGGTCACATGGTCAGAAATTCAAACATGCCCTGTAAGCATATATATGCTTATAATACTAAATCAATGATCTATCCTCCTCCACAACCTCTAGTTCCATCTCCTTCTTGTAAAGGCAACTACTAGATATCCTTTCAGTAAATAAATTCTTGATGTGCATAGCTAAGTAGTTAAATGGTTTGGAATGGGAGACTCAGCTGTTTCTTCCCCAAGCCTCATATATTTTGAAGAGGAAAGGGCCTCTGTAGCTGGAGACTGGCTGAAAAGAGCAGGCAGGCACCACAGATGTTATTGAGAACTGAACTGTGGTAATGCTGGCAAACTTTCTCAGGAAAAGTAGAAAGCACAGCCAAATCACAGTGTTTATAAACACAAGCCTGTGGCCTTTACATTTGATAGGTAAGAAGTAGTACTTCCTTGTTTTGATTGGTTTTCCTTTAATTATAAATGAGGTTGAGCCTTTCTTGGGAAATGTATTAGCCATTTATATGAATCAAATTTCTCTTCATGGTCTTTACTTGCTTTTTACCTTCATGCATTTGCTTCATTTACGTCATCTTTATTCCTTTGGTGTAAGGGGTTAGGTTGTGATCCAACATTTTTTTTTCCCAAACACCTAGCTAGTGTCTCAAAGGTTACTGAATAATTTACCTTTCCCTGACTGATGTAAAATACCACCTTCATCTTATATTAAATTATTTCTATATGTAGTTATGTTCTAAATCTCTATCCTAATCCAGTGAATTTCTATTTCTTTTTAATGCAAAAACTATTTTAGCTGCGGCTTCATTACAATATTTTAATATCTGGCAGTGCATTGCAGACTTTCCATAGCTAACTTTGCATATGTATTTCTTCACTTTAAATGTAGAATTGTCAGGTTCAGAAAAGTCTTCTTGATTTGGATATATTAATATATGTATATTGGATATATTATATATAAAAATCATATATGAGTAATTTAGGGAAAATTAAAAATATTGATAATATTGAATCCTCCAAAGCAAAGTACTTTATATATATAGTTTTTATATACCTCAGCAGAATTCTTAAGAGCTTCTTCACAATTAAATCTACATATTTTTTAACTTTATGCCAGCTATTGTATCTTTTTTGATTGCTTATAAATGTGCTAACATCTTTCATTGTATTTTCTGATTAGTTACTGATTATAGAAAAGCTATTTGATTTCTGTATAGTATGTTAATGTTATAACCATTATCTTTCTGAAACATAATTTTTCTAATAGTATTTGTGCTGATTCTCTTGGTTTTCTGAGTCTAGGATCATGTTAACAACAAGGATGATGATCTTGCTTCCTGCTTTACATCTCTTATTTTAATTCCATTGGCTACTACTTCAGATAAATGTCAGGTGTAGGGGATATAATATGGTGGATGTTGTAGATCATTGCAATCAGGGCCATGTCATTTCTCTTTTAGTATGACTTTAGTCTGCTGGAAGCTGGAAAATGAAAAACTACGTTTCCCAGGATTTCTTTGAGCTTGGATTCTACCTGCAAGCTAGCAAGCAGATGTTTACACAGGAAATTTGGAGGGCAGAAATGAAGCAGATTGGACTGTGCTTCTGTTCTATTGATTAGACAAACCAAGAACACGGTCAGAGAGTTTCTGGAGTTTTCCTAACCACAGCATAGATACTCAGTGTTTAATGCCTAGTTTTGTAGGTGTTGAGAAGCAGTGAGTAGGGTAGTCATTTTGCTACTATAGGTCTTCCCTGAGATGGTGTGATCATAGAGCTAATAGTTGGGCAGTGGCTGCAAGATTCCATAGTTTCACAATCACAGCTGATGCAACAGCTCTCTTAGCGGGTGTTCTACGAGACATACCTGGAAGCTATGCCCAGAGCTTGCTCCACCAACTTTTCCAACAGTTTCAAAATCAATTTTGCCACATGGTCCTTTCTACTTAAACTAGCTAGATTGGTTTCTGTTGTCTGCCAGAAACTCTAATGATAAAACATTATTATCTTGCTCCTAACTTTAAAGAAAATACATAGATAATTCTAATATTTCACAACTAAGTATGATGCTGGTTTTTGAATATGTGTGTGTATAAATATACTTGCATCAAACTTTGAAAATACTTTTGAAATTATTCCTTTAATTTCCTCTATACTCATGGATGTTTACATTTCTCATTTCTATTTTTTTTTTTTTTTACTCCTTGGATTCCTTAATTTTCCATTGTAATAGCAAATTTATATGGACATGCACTATTTTTGAAAATGTTTTACACATGTTACTTTTAGGCCTGTTTCCCACCATCTTTTTCGTGTGTGTGTGTGTATGTGTGTGTAAAAGATTTGGCCTAGAATTTCATAATGCAGTGTATTACCTATACTTTCCAGCTTTGTTTTATTTGTAAATCTGACCAGGATACAAATTTATTTAAAACAAAAAGTTAAACAGGATAAGTCTAAAAATAAAATATCCTGCAAACCTTTAGAAATCACTTTATAGACTGACATCAATTTATTTATTAACATTTTTAGGTATAATCTTTAATCCTTTTCAAATCCACCAAATTATGCTCATTTTTTCTTTATCTTTACCCACATTATCTTAATTTAAAGCAGGACATTATGTTAAAGTTCTCAAATAATTAATCAATTGCCAAGAGGGTCAAGGTCTGTTTTTAAACCTTTAATGAACCTTTAAAAATACTTCTTATAAAATATTTTAAAACAAGATTCTGAAAGCTTTACCTCTAATGTAAAGCCTGTAAGATCCCTTAAAATCAGAAATCAATAGTGCTTTTCCTTCTACTTTAAACATTCAGTCAGCATTTCCCCCTGTAGGTCAGTGGTTCTTAATCATTCACGGCTGCTCCCTCTGTTCTACGGTTTGCAATGGAAAGTAACACTGTTAGGCTACATTTTTCTTCATCAGCACTTGATTTATACATTTTCCCCCAAATATCTATGTTCCTTAATTCAATTAATGCCAAGGTACTTTGAACTACAGACCATGATATGCATTTTAATGCAAAATATGTGGTTTGAGAATGGATTGCATGCCGTCACAATAATCCCCAAGGAGCTCTTTCAAGGTTGGTCATCCTCATCTCTATCAGAAGGTACATCGTTTATTTATTTTCCTCTCACAGCTGTATGACTTAGTCCTTTGCAAATACGGAGTCCAACTGTCAGTCTATTGGAAAGACATCCCTGAAGGATGAAGGGCGTGGGTCACTGGAAGCAGGATCACCTGTTCATCTCCTGGGATCTCTTTCTCCCCACAAAGCAGCTCTGTGACATTCTTACCTGACCACTGTCACCAGGTATTGCTAGAATCTGAATGTGTCTCCCAAATTAATTTGTTGAAACTTAGTCAACAATGTCAACTATTAATCACCTCACTTTTAGGCGGTAATTAAATCATGAAGCTATAGCCCTCATGAATGGATTATAAAATAAATCCCTTATAAAAGGGCCAGTTCTTCTGCTCCTTCTACTACATGAGGATACACTCTTCATGGTCTCTGGAAGATACAGCAACAACGTGCCATCTTGGAAGCAGACAGCAGCCCTCACTGGACACCAACACTATGAGTGCCTTGATCTTGAATGTCCCAGCCTCTCTAAGTGTAAGGAAATATTTTTGTTCTTATTAATTGCCTAGCCTCAGGTATTTTGTTACGACAGCACAAATGGACTAAGACAGTATCTTCTATAAGCTTCCACAACTGCAAAGGAATATTACACACAAAAGAGGATAAAAGATACCGAAGACATTGAGCTTCAAACACTGTTTTAAAAGATCAGTCTTATTTCTTACACGTTTAACTTCATAATACTCCTCCTGTCAGCAGCTTCAATTACTATTTTTACTTTTTAGGAATTGCTCTAGCTGACAGTAGGTCTGATTGATGTTTACTCACATCAGTTTGAATGAATAACTGTAAAAGATGTAGAGTGTAGCTTGAACGGAGAAAAGGGAAAGGAAGAACAATCTAGACTTAATCATTTATAAAGTGCTTGCTCTATGACTGATACCATGTTTTACATATATAGCTTTCAAAAAAAAAAACCCAATTTTTTTTTAAAGCCTTTAAATGCAACCTTCAGGCACTTTTCCAATGCCTAATGGATTTCTCTAAAACATAAAACCAGGAATCCAGGAACTATTTGTTTCTGGTTTCCCATAAAACTTCATTAATCACCACGGATCACTAAAAATCAGTAAAATGTCATAAAAGCTTGCTTTCCATTTTCCTGCAATTCTAATGCTGACACTTTTATAGTAAAGGGTTGGAAAATTGAATGGGTTAGACATGTTCTAGAATACAAATTAGTAGTTCATGGCAAATAGAAAATATATATATGTATGTGTCTAAGTATGAAACACATGTGTAATGGTGGTTTTGCTGGCATGAGAACCTTTTTACTCATTACCATCAATTCACTTCTTTTTTATTTTCCTATTTTAAAAACAATCATAGATAAAATTTACTGAATTATTATTCTCTTCATTTTACAGACGAAGACAATAAGGCTTACAAACATGCATAAGATCACACGGTGAGTAAATGCTGGGACTAGGATTTATACCTCAGCAAAGCTGACTTTAGAATCTGTCCTTTTATGCACAGTACTATACAGCTTTCCCTCAAAACATTCTGCAATAAATTATCAAATGTATTATTATGTGGCCAAAAGTATGAATCAAATAGCTGCACTCACGAAATTAAAAGTTAAACATGGTGCTTGCCACATCCTAAACTGGTTCTACTTATGGAAGGTACATCATGTCTCTTCTACAGAAAAAAACCCATCTTTGCAACAAATCCGTATTTCTAGTTTTATTTCTTATAGTTCAAACATTTCCCCCTTTAGATTATAGTGTACGTAGTTTTAGTGGCAAGAATTGTCACTGATTGCTCATATATAAGATGATTAACATATTCTACTGTTTTAGCATTATGATACCTATTATAAAGTTGGGTTAATCCAGCAAAATCTGCTTGATTCTCTTCACTGCTATTATGCAGATTTGCAAACAGGCATATATTTTTAACAAAAAAGTGAAACGCTTCACCAACAAAAATCTCTGCATGTTTTTACCAAGATTATGTTTTTAGACAATATACATGAAAATCAGGACGACATAGTTACTACCATTAGATACATTTTAACTTTAATGATAGACAATTGAAATTCAGGATGTTTTTCTGATAATTCTGGCTCTGCCATTAATTAACCAGATGACCCTGAACATACAAGTTAACCTCTCTGAGCATGTACTTCTTCCTTTGTAAAACAGATACCAGTATCATCTTACCTGATGGAACTGCTATGATGATCAATGACAAAAAAGCAATGGGAGTGAATTACAAAATACTATTTTCATATAAAGTATTATTTTAAAATGATTTTACTCAGAGACTTATTCTGTTTAGACTTACCTGTTGTAATCTAACCTAAATATTTTATTCTAAGCATGTTAGTTTCATGCTAAAAGTCACTGATGCCTCCATGTTTCTGACCCCACATTTCTACATTCCTCTGAATTTTCAAGTGTTTCCATAATCTGACTTCAGGCCACATATCCAGTGTTAGTTGCCACTGTCAATCATCATGGACTCTGTTGCTCTTCTCAAGCCTATCACCATAATGTTCCATATCCCACCTATGGTGGTCCCAATATGCCATGTCTGCTTTTCTCCTTAGTGAATTCTCTTCCAGTCTTCAAAGTCCCAAATTTTCCATGACAATTTCTGGAGCCTATGAAGATTTACAGACAGAGTATACCTCATGTTATAATGCCCTCCTTACATTCTCTGATTTTTCTGTTTGTGTTTTGGCTTGCTCTCCTTATGAAATTATAATCTCATAGTGAAAGGCCATTCTATATACCTTTTAGAAGACTTTTACAGTGTTGAGCATATAACTGAATTTTTTTCTTAGATCATGAATCAGATACTCATGAAACAGTACTTTTTAAATGTCACTGTGCCAAGAGTTGAGGAGCGTAGTGGCCACTATTCCACTCCTCGTAGAGAGTATCATGTGGTGGAGGATTCTGTCCTATGCCCAGGCGTTAAGAGTTGCAAGGTTCTCTTAATGGGAGGAACCTCCTTTCTGAAGCCCAGTGCCCCATAAGCCAAACCTTAAGTAATCATGCCAGGTGTCTCAGAAGAGGTGACTCTTAAGCTAAAAATCTCTGAAAGAATAAGAATCATCCAGGTGAAATGTGCACCAACCACATTCTTTATAGCTTTCCAAGGTGATTAAAAAAGACTTGGAGTTCACCAGAGGCCCAGAGCTGCACCATGCGTTTTCAAAAGCCTCAGTGACAATCATGTACTCCTAATTCTTGATAAGGTAGCTTTTCCATACAGTCACACAGCTTTGCTTAGCCAATCTAATGATATGCAAGATGAATGTTATTTTCCTAAAGTCAATGAATCCCTTCCCTTAATTATATTACCACATACTTGACCTGAAATAAAAAGTCCTACATTGACTGTAAGTATTTCCACAGCAGATACAATATTATGTCATAATTACTTGTCTTAACAGTCTTTGTCATGCATAGCATTTTAAATCATTCTTAGGAAGAAGAATACAATCTTATTAGGCACTAAGCAAAAGTTTGTCATCAAAAGAGAAGTCCAAGAAAGAACATTATTGTTTACTAAATGCACACTATGTGCCAGCCACCAGGAAATCTATTTTAAAGTCTCCAAAATTCTATTGAGGTAAATAAAATAATTCATTTGGTAAATGAGAAAACAGAGATTTCAGAGAGGTTTAGCAACTGCCCTCAGGATACAGCAGACAGATTTGAAACCCAAGTTCATAACCATTTAAAGCCCAGTTCTTTCCTTTCATCACCCTCTTCATAGGGTTGATCAGTCAGAGAGGTAAACTCTAACCAGGCTCCCCAGATCATGCCATGTCTCTCCTCTTTTCAGTGTTTTTCTATCTCTCTCTACTTCTCCATAATACAAATCACCACAACTTGAACATATGTGTATCAGTCTGTTCTCATGCTGTTATCAAGAACTGTCCAAGACTAGGTAATTTAATTTAAAGGAAAGGTTTAATTGATTCAGAGTTCCACAGGGCTCTAAGTTTCCTCAGGAAACTTACAATCATGGAGGAAGGGGAAGCAAGCACATCCTTCTTCACATGGCGGCAGGAAGAAGTGCCAAGCAAAAGGGGAAAAGCCCCTTATAAAACTATCAGATCTTGTGAGAACTCACTCACTATCATGAGGACAGCATGAGGGAACTGCCCCCATGATTCAATTTCTGCCCACCGTGTCCCTCCCACAATAAGTGGGGCTTATGGGAGCTACAATACAAGATGAGATTTGGGTGGGGACACAGCCAAACCATATCAATATGTATTTATTTCTATGATTTATTAATTAATATCTACTTCTATCACAAGATTCCAGGCTCCAAAAGGGCAGTTCCAGTTTTATCCGCCATATTTTATGCCCAGGGCCTGGCATATTGTTTGTGTTTAAAAAGCTCTTACCAAATAAATGACACTGCTCCATGCAGTACACTTACTCCATGCACTCTGAAGCAAGAAACTTGAGTTGTTGATCAAAGGCACTTCCAGTAAGAAGAATGCAGTCTCAAATTGGTGAGAGATGTGTAAATTGTCTGGTGGTTTTGACAACACAATTGCCATCAGTTTTGAAATATTAAGGAACACTCCAGTAATCATTTACATCTTATCAAACTGCAATAAACGTATGTAATGTATTAAGAAACTGTCAATGTACAAAGACATTTTAAATCTCTTAATGTCAGTTGCAACAGAATCGGTATAGCTTTATATGTTATTTTAAAGTAAAAGAGATCTTAAAGTTATGGATATTTTCAGTCCTCTAGTATTAATTAAAACTGTGCACGCGCGCGCACACACACACACAAACACAGAATTATACTTCCTATGAAAATGCTGGGAAACGCTGATATTCAATTTAGGACATTTTATTTCTAGTCAAGCATTTCTCTAGGTGTGTGGGTGTGTGTGTGTGGGTGTGTGTGTGTGTGTGTATGTGTAGTAGCAGTAGTTTGTTTAATTTGTTTTTATAAGCTCCTAGCTGGAAGCTGGCTATAGACTTATGAAAATTCTATAATTAATTCCATACTTCTCCTAATTCTATGAAATTCTAGAATTCATAGAACTCTCACAGTGCTTGAGAATTTAGATATTAATTATGCCAGGATTATAACTTTTAACTTAGATTACAACAAAGATCTAGAACAATTTTATCAGTGGTCATATTATTATGAAATATTCAAAGGTAGGCTTAAATAAGCCCACTTGATTTTCTTTTCCTTTGGTCCAGTTCTCTGTCTGATACAGAGCAATTTGGCATAACCCAAAGACTGGCTTTGTTATTCTAAGTAAGAAGATATTTTTTCCACCTTCTAGTAAGAAGTGAAATGCTCTACACAAACTTATTCCATTCTTGCAAAGTGAAGAAAAGAAGGAAAGCTATTAAAATAAAACTATGCAATTTATTTATTATAGCAACACTTAGTTTTATTACTCCCATTTTATAGATATGGAAAACTGGAACCCAGAGAGGTTAATACAGCCAGTGTACCAGAGCTGATAAGAGATGCAGTCAAGATGTGTCTTCTCTGGGACTTGGTTTACATACATGTAACAGAAAAAGTGGCTGTTCCTTCTACATGTGCCTGAAATATGTGATAAATTGATTAATAAGTGTGATGCCTCTAGCACAGAGTTGATGATTGGTAGGCACTCACACATTATTAATAAATCTTATTATCTTAATTAATTAAATTTATTTTTGGCAGCACAGATAAAACCTATGTGCCCAAGGTGACAAGAATAAAGTTTTCTTCATCAGTCAATGAATTAACAAGTGTCACTAAGTACTGCTGCGGAGTTGGGTGTTTGGGATACTGACGGCTAGTAGCAGGCATGGATTTGGTCTCCAGGTATCTACTCCCTAGAGGAAGGGAAAAATTTCCAATGGACAAGAAAGGGTATTCAAAATTTTGAGCAGTAGGCCGGGCGCGGTGGCTCAAGCCTGTAATCCCAGCACTTTGGGAGGCCGAGACGGGCGGATCACGAGGTCAGGAGATCGAGACCATCCTGGCTAACACGGTGAAACCCCGTCTCTATTAAGAAATACAAAAAGGCCGGGCGCGGTGGCTCAAGCCTGTAATCCCAGCACTTTGGGAGGCCGAGACGGGTGGATCACGAGGTCAGAAGATCGAGACCATCCTGGCGAACACGGTGAAACCCCGTCTCTACTAAAAAATACAAAAAACTAGCCGGGCGAGATGGCGGGCGCCTGTAGTCCCAGTTACTTGGGAGGCTGAGGCAGGAGAATGGCGTAAACCCGGGAGGCGGAGCTTGCAGTGAGCTGAGATCCGGCCACTGCACTCCAGCCCGGGCGACAGAGCAAGACTCCGTCTCAAAAAAAAAAAAAAAAAAAAAAA
>NW_020257756.1:49569-67907 GCF_003255815.1 Theropithecus gelada
AAAAAAAAAAAAAAAAAAAAAAAAAAAAAAAAAAAGAAATACAAAAAAAAAACTAGCCAGGGAGGTGGCAGGCGCCTGTAGTCCCAGCTACTCGGGAGGCTGAGGCCGGAGAATGGCGTGAACCCGGGAGGCGGAGCTTGCAGTGAGCTGAGATCCGGCCACTGCACTCCAGCCTGGGCAATAGAGCGAGACTCCGTCTCAAAAAAAAAAAAAAAATTTTGAGCAGTAAATTGTTGAATTCTATAGGAAGCTTGGAAAGACAGTCAATACTGTCCATTAAATGTAAATGAACTACACTGCATCATTAATTCATGAACAATTACCCTGCTATCTAAACAGTCAACATTTAAGCTTAAATTGATAAGCAGTTCTTTCTTAATCATTTAAAGGTTCTTTAGCTCTTGAGTGTGGAGGCTGTGCCCAGAGGAAATAAATATGCCAGCCTGAGAAACACCATCGTGGGCTTTTTCAGTGATGGTTGGGCCCTGAAGACAACTCTCAGCTTATGAAACACCATGGTTATTAAAGCTGACAAAGATCTCAGAGGATCTTACCTCTCATGTGACAATGTCTGATTTGACACCCATGTTGCTTTATGTACTTTGTAGTGTAGTGTCTTAACTTAAAAAATCACTTAGATGATCAAAGAGTTTAATAGTACTGCTAAGGTGGCTCACCTGCTGCCAATAAAAAAAGAAAAAGAGAGAGAGAAAAAAAAAGATTTCTTTTTTTATGTAAAGGTCCCACTAGAAGAAATACTAGAGTGGAATTGAACGCCCTTACTAGAGATCTAAATCAAATATTCAGTGGTCACCTCCACACAGAAATTGACCAAATCATAAATGTTGTGATTCTAGACTTTGTTTACATATTGATTCCTGGGAAATCAAATAATTTGGCGTTAGGTTCCCAGACTTGCTAAACAATGTTTTTAAACTTATAGTTTAGCTGAAATACTCTCAGTTTTAAATTAAAAATGTAAAATAGTGTAAAACAATGCCATTACCTTATAGTAATATAACAAAATAGTGAGAACCTGCTGCTACTTCTATCCAGAAGGAAGTTTCCTTCCACGTGTGAGTGTGCATACACGTGGTCAATGTGTGGATGTTGGTGAGGTGGAAACATTACCTCCATGCACAAGCTGCCTATGGACATAGGATTTCTGCAAATCACATACAATAATTGGTTGTTTTTGTTTTCTAATTTGTCACAGGATTAGTGAGTATTAGAATCAAGATCTTGGTCTTGTCCAATGTGGTAGTCACTAGCTACATGTGGCTATTAAACACTTAAAATATGGACAGGTAGAATTGAGATGTGCTGTAAGTATAAAATGCACACTAACAATTTTGTATGAAAAAATAATGTAAAATATCTCGTCAATAATTGTATATTGATTACAGGTAAAATTATAGTATTTTTAATATATTGAGTTAAATAAAAGATGTTATTAAAATTAATGTTACATGTTCCTTTTTTAATGTGGCTGCTGGTTACCATTACACATGTGGTTCACAATGTATTTCCATTGGACAGAGCTGCTTTAGAGCATAGTCAGGAGGCTTTTAGGGTTATTAGGAGGAAAATCCCCAAATAACTTAGAAATAAAGGTTTTATTTATTTATTTATTTATATATATATATATATATTTTTTTTTTTTTGAGACAGAGTCTCGCTCTGTTGCCCAGGCTGGAGTGCAGTGGTTTGATCTTGGCTCACTGCAAGTTCCGCCTCCAGGGTTCACACCATTCTCCTGCCTCAGCCTCCCAAGCAGCTGGGACTACAGGTGCCCACCACCACACCTGGCTAATTTTTTTCTGTTTTTAGTAGAGACAGGGTTTCACCATGTTAGCCAGGATGGTCTCGATCTCCTGATCTCGTGATCCACCTGCCTTGGTCTCCCAAAGTGCTGGGATTACAGGCATGAGCCACCGCACCCAGCCAATAAAGGTTTTACTTTAACTACATAAACAAGTTCATAACTTTTTAAAAAAACAGTTCCTCATTAAAAAAATGCAAAACAAAACCACAATGAGATACCACTTCACATTCAGTAAGATGGGTACAATCCCAAAAAATCCAGAAAATAACAGTGTTGCAGAGGATGTGGAGAAATTGGAACCCTTGTGCATTGATAGTGGGAATGTAAATGGTATGGCAGTTCCTCAAAAAATTAAAAATAGAATTACCAAATGATCCAGGAATTCTGCTTTTGAGTGTATTTCCAAAAAAAAAACCCTGAAAGTAGGAACTTAAACAGACATTTCTATGCCCATCATACAAATGTTCATAGCAGCATTATTCACAAAAGAAGGAAGCAACCCAAGTGTCCATGGATGGATCAATGGATAAACAAAATATGGTATATACATACAAAGGCATAGTAATTAGCCCTAAAAAGAAAGGAAATTCTGACACATGCTATGACAGGGATAAACCTTAAAGACATTATGCTAAGTGAAATAAGCCAGACATGAAAGGAGAAATGCTATATGATTGCACTTGTATGAAGTACATAGAGTAGTCAAATTTATAAAGACAGAAAGTGATAGAGTGGTTGCTCAGGCAGAAGGGGAAAAAGGAATGGGGAGTTATTGTTTAATGGACACGGAGTTTCAGCATCACAAGATAAACAATTTCTGGAGATGCTCGGTGAGCTGGTAGTTGTGTTGAAGAAAATAATATTCTGACACTTTTTTAAATGGTAAGGAAGACTTAATTCAGACCATTGTGATAGATGTCAACACTATCACAACTGGAAGAAAGGTTGGGTTGAACACCAAGTAAGGTACAGACAGCTGGGAATTACAGTTTCATGTACAACTTTCTGAAGACTTATTCTGGCTAAGTGAGGTTGACCAGTTCAGACTAGTGCTCACCTCCACTGCTTTAAATTCCTTATTTATTTTAATACAGCTCCAGTTCTCATTAGTTTTGGGGTGTGTGTGTGTGTAGGGGGGCAGCCATATCATGGTATTGGTTGATACTGTGCAACAGGACATTGCTGCTAAGCCTTCATTCTCTATATTCGCACTGTGATTACACAGAATCCTTACATTCTTCCTATGTAATTTCATATTATATTTGGGCCACTGTTCTAGAGCTGTAGTAGTCAAAATATTTTACACAGATAGTCCATCGCCCATCCACTACTCACTTCATGGTCTCTGCTTGTCCCTTCTGTGACCCATGTGGCATCTCTGTGGAATTTAGGGCTCTGAGAAGTATAATTTGTCTTGAGCTATCCAAGACCTGTTGTCTTATTTCTGGTATTATATCAGGTCCCTAAACATTTAAAGCATCTCACCCTGATTCCAGGACTCATTGATGTAACAAGAGACTTGTTTATTGATATAATCTGTATTTAAGAACTATTTCTGACATTCTCTTTTCTGCATTACATTGGTTTTTTTGAATGGTATCTGGCTTTCCTGGTAATGAAAAGATCTTTCTGCTACAGGAAGATTACAGAATTCTGTAGCAACAAGCAAATTGAAATGGTAGAAAAAGGTAAAGGTTTGAAAAATTTTAAATTTGAGGAAAACATCTAAATTCCAACCAAAGATATCTTTTAGTTATAAATGATATCACTGATTGTAACATGTGCTTTATCTGGCTGGAATTTGCTGCTGTGGCTAACTGTGACACTAATTTTCTAAAAGTAGCTGAACAAAGGAACTATAAGAGCTATCAGTTTCTATTTTATTATTATTTTATTTTATTTTATTTTATTTTACTTTACTTTACTTTATTTTATTTTATTTTATTTTATTTTATTTTATTTTATTTTATTTTTTGAGACGGAGTCTTGCTCTGTCGCCCAGGCTGGAGTGCAGTGGCAGAAGAGTTAGCAGTTTTTTTGTAGAGTTATTTACTTACTGGCAGAATAAAATGCACTGTTTCTGAAATCTTCAACCCCTACACAGAACTGAGAATGTAAAGAGTGCTGAAATTCTTAATAGTTTTTATCTTCCATGGCAAATGAAGTTAATTCAATTCAATTTGAGTCAGCGCACATTTACGATAACTCTTACTGCAATACACTGGCCAAATGGTGGCGATATTAAGAAATGTATGATGGCTGTGCCTTCAAGGACTTCATATTCTAGAGGGTTATGCACTGTTTTAGAACTTCCAAAGGAAATCAGCCATAACTAATAAAATTAGCATCAACTCTCAGAATGTTCTATAGTGAAAGAATAAAAGGGTCATTAATCAACTGGAGAAGAAGCTACGGTTTTTGATCAACTAGAGATAACATCAAGCCACATTTGGTTAACAAGTTCACTATTTAGAAATTACTTAACTGGCTCACTGCTCCATAGAGAAAAACACATTTGTAATCTGTCACAGAAGTTCAGGCTTGGGTCTGGACATTTCAGTCACAGTATGTAATGTGGCAGGATGCATTTTCCTTAATGGGCATTCCATGACAGCTCACTAGCCAGCTCAGGAAGTGTGGAGATATGGAATTAAAATATTAGGGGCTTCTGACCTTTGCAATTCTGGAGTTCTTACTGACTCAGAACTTTTCCTGCACAGCACACTTATATCCTGAAGGGACTGACTCTAAATGCAATATGCAATACACTTAAGTAATTGACTGCTAGAAAAACTAGAACTCCTACTTCATATTTCTACGTAACAATATGAAAAATGATGGATTCCAGCTGCATCCATGTCCCTACAAAGGACACAAACTCATCCTTTTTTATGGCTGCATAGTATTCCATGGTGTATATATGCCACATTTTCTTAATCCAATCTGTCACTGTAAAACTATCCATTAATGGCCAGAATGAAACATACACATAACAGATGTTAAAATATATAAAATGTTTATTATCCCAAGATGTTCAGCGGTTAACTATGCACATTCTCTTTTGTTATGCAAAAACATGCAGGTACTTTAATGAACACTACAAGGATTCCTGAGCAAGTAAAACTGAGTGTGTGTTTTAGTTAACATACTGTATAACACCAATCAAACTTTCAACGGAATCATAAACATCTTCCGCTTAATCATCTTGGCAAAAATTATGCATTTTGATTCCAAACACAATCCTGTTATTCCTCTACGCAACTCAAACAAGTTTAATTCTTTTCCTTTTATTTATCCTCCTAAACACTGTATTACCAAAGATGGTTTTATACCTGAATGTACTATAAATTCATTCAAATTTCAATAATGGCTGAAATATGAATTATAGAGTTGTAATCACCTCTTCAATTTTTAAATATTCACTAATCTTTCCTATTGAATTTTCACTGTTTTTTTTTGAGATGTTAAGGTTCTTAGAGGAGAGGATACGTATTGTATTATCACTGTAGCCCCAGTACCTACAGTATAGCTAATAAATATTAAATATATAAAAATATAGGTAAATATATCAAATATAAACACTTTATTAAGTTTTTTAATGACTTATCTTTTGTATTAGGTCAAATTGGTGACATTCTGGAGAGAGGCTGATGAGACAAACTGACTTCCCAGTCCTCTGCCTTGACTATAGCTTAACATACGACTCAGGCTAGAAGGAAGGAGGCTTTAGTACATAGATAGCCTGTGAAACTCTACAGTGTGAAAAGGAGGAAAGTGTGAACCTATTGAATTTTAAGAAACATCAAACCATTCATTTAGGCGAAACATTTGGTGAATAGTGTGGTGAAGTTGCCCAAAGAGGCCTGGATTGCAAAGGGCCTCATAGGACACTGAATGTTTTAAAGACAATAAAAGCCACAGAAGTTTTCCAAATAGGGGAGCGATATGATCAGAGGTGTTTTACAAAGGAAAACTCACAGTGGAAGATGGATTTGATGCCCTGAATTTCAGCACACTGCTCTTCATATGATCTGAGGCAACATAGAATAGCTAAATTCTCTCTTCCATATGACAGTCTTTCAAATACATGAGGGTAAATAGCATGTTCCTCCTGAAAGTCTAGCTTCAAGCTAAACACCTCCCTTTCCTCCATCAGTCCTCTAATGTCATTCTCTGGGTCTCTCAACATCCTGGATGTTGGCCTCTGGACACGCTTTCTGGTTCTTCACTGTCTCGTTTGAAACACAGAACACTCAGCTTAACATAAAAAGCAGAAATCACAAAGAAAAAGATTGATACATTTAGAACAACTGTATGTTGAACACACCCTCTCATAAATTAAAATATGGATTTCTGCATTAATAACACATTTGGGCTTTCTAAGATTCAGATGCCAGGGTTCTTTTTTTCTTCTTTTTTTTTTTTAAACAAACAAACAAACAAACAACAAAAAAACAGGGTTTCACTCTTGCCCAGGCTGCTGGAGTGCAGTGTGGCAGGATTTTGGCTCACTGCAACCTCTGCCTCCCAGGTTCAAGCAATTCTCCCACCTCAGCCTCTGGAGGAGCTGGGATTCCAGGCACATGCCACCACACTCGGCTAATTTTTGTATTTTTTTGGTAGAGACGGGGCTTCACCATGTTGGCCAGCCTGGTGTTGAATCCCTGACCTCAAGTGGATCTGGGCCCCTTGGACTCCCAGAGTGCTGGAATTATAGGTGTGAGCCACTGCACCCAGCTTTCAGATGCCAGAGTTCTATCCTGACCTTTTATATATATTTTATATAAAATTTTCTATGAGCAGTGTTCAAGAATTTGTATTGTACATATATGGACACACCCACCCCATACTACATACACACATACACACATACATATCAAGTGATTCTTAGGTAGATTCAATCTTGAAAACAACTGTTGTAAACAATCTCAACAAATAAAACTCAGAACAAATATGTGTAACATATATGACAGGAAAAGCCCAAGTTTACAGTATAAAGGATTAACCATTTATAATTTAGTACAGTGTAAACAGGCTAATCCTTTCTCATGTCTCACCTCCTTTTCCTTCCATAATTATATGAGAATGGCTCAAGAATGCAAAAGCTTTCTGATTTTAAAAGATAGGGCAGGTTCTACTTCAAAATAACAGTTTGAGATACTATATTTACTTCTCTTTTCTCTCTAAATACCATTAAAATTATTGAAATGATGTCAAAACGAGGTGAAGAAAGAGGATCAGTAATGAGGCGGGAAAGAAATAGAGTATACCACAAATAGCTCCCATATATGTAAATGGTTCTAGAGCACAGCAAAAGACAGAAGGGCTTCAGCTAATTTATAAGACTAACATAACCATGATAAAAAAATTGCAGGAAAAAAAAGAATACACACACCTCATTTATAAATATAGATGCAAAACTGGATTCAGAAGTATCTTAAAAGAATAATGCACTACCACAAAGTGGGACAGACCCTAGTAATGTAAGTTTGGGTCAAGGTAAGAAATCTATTAGTTACATTAATAGTTCAAAGTAGAAAACATACTTAAAGAAAGCACATAAGATTACCTAGAATGTAAAAAGGTGCTCTATAAAATTCATCATAAATTCCTGATAAAACAATAAGTTATTTTCTTAATGCTTTAGCAGATACCAACAGCAAAAGTGATAATAAATGGTCAAATGGGTAAGAAAAAAACCCTAAAACTTCAATAAAGAAATAGGATGAGCCCATGAGCTAGATGTTCATAAAACAATATGAATATTCATCGAGCATCTAGTATAGGAAAGAAGTTCAATCTAACTAATAATAATAAAAAAGAGCAATGGGGTATGTTTGACTGTTGGCTACCAAAAGATTTAAAAAATCAATAACATTCAGTGTTGGCAAAGATATGGAGAAAATCAAGTGTATTAGTTTCCTATTCCTGCTGTAACAAATTACCACAAACTTAGTGCCTGAAAACAATAGAACTTTATTATTTTAAAGATCCAGAGGACAAAAGTTCAAAATTGGTCTCACTAGTCTAAAATCAAGTTGTTGAGAGGGCTGCGCTCCTTCTGGAGGCCCTAAGGAAGAATGTGTTTCTTTGCCTTTTCTTGATTGTAGAGGTCACCCACAGTCTCTGGCTTATGGCTTTCACCCCGACCTTTAAAGCCAACAAGGTACACTCACACTGTTATCTCTCTGGTTCTGTTCGGCTTCCCTCTTCCTCTTTTAAAGACTGTTGTGATTATATTGGGCCCTCCTGAATAAGGAAATCTCCCTATTTTAAAGTCAGCTGATTAGCAAACCTAATTCTAATGTAATCTTAATTTCTTTTTGCCATGCAACTTCACATATTTGCAGGATCCTGGGAGTAGGATGTGAATATCTTTTGCGGGGGGAGGCTGGCAGTGGGGACCACATTATTCTGCCTACTATACCAGGTATTTCCAGTCACGATTGGTGGGAGTGTACAGTATATTCTTACAACCTATCTGGTAGTTTGGCATTAAAATGTCCATGTAGGCTACTTTGCGTCGTGAGATAAAATTAAATATTAATTAGATTTGCAAGTTCCTTTTTATAGCTTGGTTTTAAACCATATCTCAAAGATGTGTCAAAAATATTTACATTGGCTCTCTTTCCTGAAATGTAGTGGTGATGACCTACTATTCATGGTGTCCTCAAGCAAATTCCAGGCCATGCAGAGATGAAAGTAATTTTCTAAAAACATTTTTCAAAATCGGGCTTACTCTTACTGATAGATAAGGGAATCAGGAAGTCTTTTAGTAGTGAAATGAAGCTTTCTGTAACTCTTGGAAGAAAACAGAGAGGGTGTCTAAATACTCTAGGTATTCTAGGGAATCAATAATCTTAAAAGATGTTCTGTCATTCATTTACATTTTTGCCTCAGTAGGTCAGAAAATACACACTTTATGACCTAACGAATCCTAGAGGTCAAAAGAATATGTCTCAGAGCTACTCGCCATGCACATGCAGACAGAACTTATACCTGAATCATGCTACAAAGTAGCAATATCCGGGTAAATATCCATGTGGATAGAGCTGGTTGGCAGCTAGATATCTCTAACATAGCTTCTCTGACATAAATTGCCAATTTCTTTTATTGAAATGAAATTACGCCCTGTTACATTTCATTATCTTCCTCCTACCCCCACCCAGGTCATTATGGCTAGAGAATTTTCCAGTTTAGAAAAAAATCTCATTTTATGAGAATCCCTGTTTCAAGTTCTCCCGTTTTATTGTGAAAGCCTATAAACTATCATTTTCTTTCCATCAAATAAACCATGATTTTCATTTTATTACAGAAAGCATAGTAAATATATATTTAAAGATCCACTTGCCACTAAGCTTGAAACCCTGAGTGATTCTCTATCTGGATATACAACACAAACTAATGTTATTAATATTGAGTAGTTTGCAGTTGAGAATACATAGTTGTTATTTTTCTAAATTAATAATCTATAACTGAGCTTAAGACTTATGAGCTTTTAAAGTTGTACTTCATTTGGCATAGTTTTTTCACCCATCATAACAGAAGTTTTTACTCCTAATGTGAAAGTCTGTGATTGCAATCTTCCATCACTCCATTCTCAAGGAAGCACCTCTGGGTGGGAGTCACCAGATTTATCCCTGTTGGCCGTAGCAAAATGAATTCAGATTTTATCATAATATTCTTATCTCTCTTCCTTCTTCTAGGAATTAGGAAAGACAAAATGGGGTCTACCATGTTCAGAATCTCTTTCTGGTGACTTTGCATTCAGAATATTCCTAGCTTGCTTCATAATACAGGGAAGAGCAATCATATTCCCAAATTTTGCTATTCTTTGCATCTGTCTCTAGGAGATATGCCAATGGCATGCATAAAGGATACCAATTTCAACTAAAAGAGTTACCAGAAGAAAAGCTGGGCTCAGAGATGTACAGAAGAGAAAGCACAAACAATCCATTCTGGGTCTATGATGACTGTGTTTTGCAAAATACTATGAAAATTGAATTACATCATAAACACTCCTATAGCCTACAATACATTTAATGCAGGAATTGTCTAATGTCAACAGGCTTTAAATAATCCCTGTAAAACAAATCTTTCAGTTTCTGATCAATTCAAATACAATTCTCACATAGAAAATTTATCTTAAAAATAGCTCATACAGGGGGGGCGGAGCAAGATGGCCGAATAGGAACAGCTCCAGTCTCCAGCTACCAGCGCAAGCGACACAGAAGACAGGTGATTTCTGCATTATCACCTGAGGTACTGGGTTCATCCCACTGGGGAGTGCCGGACAATTGGTGCTGGTCAGCTGTTGCAGCCCGACCAGCGAGATCTGAAGCAGGGCGAGGCATCGCCTCACCGGGGAAGCGCAAGGGGGAAGGGAATCCCTTTTCCTAGCCAGGGGAAAAGAGACACAAAACACCTGGAAAATCGGGTAACTCCCACCCCAAGAGAAAGAACAAAAGGCATCAATAGGAAAAGAAGAAGTCAAACTATCTCTATTTGCAGATAATATGATTCTATGCCTAGAAAACCCTAAAGCCTCTGCCAAAGGCTCCTAGACCAGATAAACAACGTTAGTAAAGTTTCAGGATACAAAATCAGCATATAAAAATCAGCATCATTTCTATATACCAATAAGGTTTAAGCTGAGAGCCAAATCAAGAACATAATCTCACTTACAATAACCACCCACACAAAAAAGTACCTAGGAATACAACCAACTAAGGATATAAAATATCTCTAAAGAAGAACCACAAAACACTGCTGAAAAAAATCAGAGATGACACAAATGGAAAAACATTCCATGCTCATGGACTGGAAGAATTAATGTCATTAAAATGTCCATACTGCTCAAAGTAATCAGAAGATTCAACACTATTCCTTCAAATTATCAATGTCTCCTTTCACAGAATTATGAAAAATTATTCTAAAATTCATACTGAACCAAAAGAGAGCCTGAATAGCCAAAGCAATGCTAAGCAAAAAACAAAAAAAAACAAAAAAAACAAAAAAAAAAACAACAAAAAAAACAAAGCCAGAGGCATCACACTACCTGACTTCAAACTACACTAGATGGCTACAGTAATCAAAACAGCATGATATTGGTATAAAAACAGACGGATAGAATGATAGATCTGAAAAGTGAACCCAGAAACAAGCTGCACAACTACAACCATCTGACCTCTGACAAAGTCAAGATAAATAAGCAATAAGGAAAGAACTCCCTGTTTAATAAATGGTGCTGAGATAACTGGATAGTCATATACAGAAGAATGAAACTGCCCCCCTACTTTTCACCATATAGAAAAACTAACTCAAGATGGGATTAAAGATTTAAATGTAAAATCTCAAGCTATAAAAATCATAAAAGAAAACCTAGAAAATAACATTGTAGATAAAAGGATTGGCAAAGAACTTATGACTAAGCCCTCAAAAGCAATTGCAACAAAGCCAAAAATTGACAAGTGAGAGCTAATTAAATAAAGACCTTTTGTACAGCAAAATAAATAGCAGAGTAAACAGACAGCTCACAGTACTGGAGAAAATATCTGCAAACTATGCACCCAACAGAGGTCTAATATCCAGAATCTGTAATATACTTAAACAACCTAACAAGCGAAACACAGATAATCTCATGTAAAAGTGGGCAAAAGAACACAAACAGGCACTTCTCAAAGAAAAAAAAAAAAAAAAAAGACAGGGGCTCACCCAAGACAGCCAAATAGGAACAGCTCCAGCCTCTAGCTCCCAGTGTGAGTGACACAGAAGACGGGCGATTTCAGCATTTTGAATAGAGGTACCGGGTTCTTCTCACTGGGGCATGTCGGACAGTTGGCACTGGTCTGCAGGTGCAGCCCGACCAGTGAGAGCTGAAGCATGGCGAGACATTGCTTCACCTGGGAAGTGCAAGGAGGAAGGGAATTCCTCTTCCTAGCCAAAGGAAATTGAGACACACAACACCTGGAGAATCGGGTAACTCCCACCCTAATACTGTGCTTTACCAAGGGTCATAGCAACCAGCACACCAGGAGATTATATCCCACACCTGACCCAGAGGGTCCCATGCCCATGGAGCCTCCCTCATTGCTAGCACAGCAGTCTGAGATCTAACTGCAAGGTGGCAGTGAGGCTGGGGGAGAGGGGTGCCCGCCATTGCTGAGGCTTAAGTAGGAAAACATAGCCTCCAGGAAGCTTGAATTGGGTGGAGCCCACCACAGCTCAAGGAGGCTGGCCTGCCTCTATAGACTCCTCCTATGGGGACAGGGCATAGCTAAACAAAAAGCAGCAGAAACCTCAGCAGAGGTAAATGCCCTGTCTGACAGCTTTGAAGAGAACAGTGGATCTCCCAGCATGGAGGTTGAGATCTGAGAACAGACTGTCTGCTCAAGTGGGTCCCTGACCCCTAAGTAGCCTAACTGGGAGACATCCCCCACTAGGTGCAGACTGACATCTCACACCTCACACGGCGGGGTACACCCAAGACGAAGCTTCCAGAGCAAGAATCAGACAGCAACACTTGCTGTTCAGCAATATTCTATCTTCTGCAGCCTCTGCTGCTGATACCCAGGCAAACAGGGTCTGGAATGGACCTCAAGCAAACTCCAACAGACCTACAGCTGAGGGTTCTGACTGTTAGAAGGAAAACTAACAAACAGAAGGGACACTCACACGAAAATCCCATCAGTATGTCACCATCATCAAAGACCAAAGGCAGATAAAACCACAAAGATGGGGAAAAAGCAGTGCAGAAAAGCTGGAAATTCAAAAAATCTGAGCACATCTCCCCCTCCAAATGAACATAGCTCATCGCCAGCAACGAGAACAAAGCTGGACGGAGAATGACTTTGATGAGTTGAGATAAGAAGGTTTCAGTTGATCAAACTTCTCAGAGCTAAAGGAGGAACTATATAACCAGCACAAAGAAACTAAAAACCTTGAAAAAAGAATGGATGAATGGATAACTAGAATAATCAATGCAGAGAGGACCTTAAAAGAACTAATAGAGATGAAAACTATAACATGAGAACTACGTGAAAAATGCACAAGCTTCAGTAACCGACTCGATCAACTGGAAGAAAGAGTATCAGCGATTGAGGATCAAATGAATGAAATGAAGCGAGAAGAGAAGTGTAGAGAAAAAAGAGTAAAAAGAAATGAACAAATCCTCCAAGAAATATGGGATTATGTGAAAAGACCAAATCTACATCTGACTGGTGTGCCTGAAAGTGATGGGGAAAATGGAACCAAGTTGGAAAACACTCTTCAGGATATTATTCAGGAGAAGTTCCCCAATCTAGTAAGGCAGGCCAACATTCAAATTCGGGAAATACAGAGAATGCCACAAAGATACTCCTCGAGAAGAGCAACTCCAAGACTCATCATTGTCAGATTCACCAAAGTTGAAATGAAGGAAAAAATCTTAAGGGCAGCCAGAGAGAAAGGTCACGTTACACACAAAGGGAAGCCCATCAGACTAACAGCAGATCTCTCGGCAGAAACTCTCCAAGCCAGAAGAGAATGGGGGCCAATATTCAACATTTTTAAAGAAAAGAATTTTCAACCCAGAATTTCATATCCAGCCAAAAAAGTTTCATAAGTGAAGGAGAAATAAAATCCTTTACAGACAAGCAAATGCTTAGAGATTTTGTCACCACCAGGCCTGCCCTACAAGAGATCTTGAAGGAAGCACTAAACATGGAAATGAACAACCGTTACCAGCCATTGCAAAAACATGTCAAAATGTAAAGTCTATCGATGCTAGGAAGAAACTGCATCAACTAACAAGCAAAATACCTAGCTAATATCATAATGACAGGATCAAGTTCACACATAACAATATTAACCTTAAATTTAAATGGACTAAACAGTCCACATAAAAGGCACAGAATGGCAAATTGGATAAAGAGTCAAGACCCATCAGTTTGCTGTATGCAGGAGACCCATCTCACATGCAGAGACACACATGGGCTCAAAGGGATGGAGGAAGATCCACCAAGCAAATGGAAAAGAAAAAAAACCAGGGGTTGCAATCCTAGTCTCTGATAAAACAGACTTAAATCATCAAAGATCAAAAGAGATAAAAAAGGCCATTACATAATGGTCAAGGGATCAACTCATCAGGAAGAGCTAACTATCCTAAATACATATGCACCCAATACAGGAACACCCAG
This sequence comes from Theropithecus gelada, assembly GCF_003255815.1. Taxonomy (NCBI): domain Eukaryota; kingdom Metazoa; phylum Chordata; class Mammalia; order Primates; family Cercopithecidae; genus Theropithecus; species Theropithecus gelada. The sequence continues at coordinate 63,571 of NW_020257756.1, forward strand.
ATTCATAAAGCAAGTCCTTAGAGACTTACAAAGAGACTTAGACTCCCATACTATAATAATGGGAGACTTTCGCACCCCACTGTCAACATTAGACAGTCAACGAGACAGAAAGTTAACAAGGATATCCAGAAATTGAACTCAGCTCTGCACCAAGTGGACTTAATAGATATCTACAGAACTCTCCACCCCAAATCAACAGAATATACATTCTTCTCAGCACCACATCACACTTATTCCAAAATTGACCACATAGTTGGAAGTAAAGCACTCCTCAGCAAATGTAAAACAACAGAAATTATAACAAACTGTCCCTCAGACCACAGTGCAATCAAACTAGAACTCAGGACTAAGAAACTCAATCAAAACCGCTCAACTACATGGAAACTGAATAACCTGCTCCTGAATGACTACTGGGTACATAACGAAATGAAGGCAGAAATAAAGATGTTCTTTGAAACCAATGAGAACAAAGATACAACATACCAGAATCTCTGGAACATATTTAAAGCAGTGTGTAGAGGGAAATTTATAGCACTAAATGCCCACAAGAGAAAGCAGAAAAGATCTAAAATTGACACCCTAACATCACAATTAAAAGAATTAGAGAAGTAAGAGCAAACACATTCAGAAGCTAGCAGAAGGCAAGAAATAGTTTAACGAAGATCAGAGCAGAACTGAAGGAGATAGAGACACAAAAACCCTCCAAAAAATCAATGAATCCAGGAGCTGGTTTTTTGAAAACATCAACAAAATTGATAGACCACTAGCAAGACTAATAAATAAGAAAAGAGAGAAGAATCAAATAGGTGCAATAAAAAATGATAAAGGGGATATCACCACTGACCCCACAGAAACACAAACTACCATCAGAGAATAGTATAAACACCTCTATGCAAATAAACTAGAAAACCTAGAAGAAATCGATAATTTCCTGGACACTTACACTCTCCCAAGACTAAACAAGGAAGAAGCTGAATCCCTGAATAGACCAATAGCAGGCTCTGAAATTGAGGCAATAATTAATAGCCTACCAACCAAAAAAAGTCCAGGACCAGATGGATTCACAGCCGAATTCTACCAGAGGTACAAGGAGGAGTTGGTACCATTCCTTCTGAAGCTATTCCAATCAAAAGAAAAAGAAGGAATCCTCCCTAACTCATTTAATGAGACCAACATCATCCTGATACCGAAGCCTGACAAAGATACAATAAAAAAAGAGAATTTTAGACCAATATCCCTCATGAACATTGATGCAAAAATCCTCAATAAAACACTGGCAAACTGAATCCAGCAGCACATCAAAAAGCTTATCCACCATGATCAAGTGGGCTTCATCCCTGGGATGCAAGGCTGGTTCAACATATGCAAATCAATAAACGTAATCCACCATATAAACAGAACCAAAGACAAAAACCACATGATTACCTCAATAGATGCAGAAAAAGCCTTTGACAAAATTCAACAGCCCTTCATGCTAAAAACTCTCAATAAATTAGGTATTGATGAAATGTATCTCAAAATCATAAGAGCTATTTATGACAAACTCACAGCCAATATCATACTGAATGGGCAAAAACTGGAAGCATTCCCTTTGAAAACTGGCACGAGACAGGGATGCCCTCTCTCACCACTCCTATTCAACATACTGTTGGAAGTTCTGGCTAGGGCAATCAGGCAAGAGAAAGAAATCAAGGGTATTCAGTTAGGAAAAGAAGAAGTCAAATTGTCCCTCTTTGCAGATGACATGATTGTATATTTAGAAAATCCCCTTGTCTCAGCCCAAAATCTCCTTAAGCTGATAAGCAACTTTGGCAAAGTCTCAAGATACAAAATCAATGTGCAAAAATCACAAGCAGTCTTATACACCAGTAACAGACAGAGAGCCAAATCATGAATGAACTCCCATTCACAACAGCTTCAAAGAGAATGAAATACCTAGGAATCCAACTGACAAGGGATGTAAAGGACCTCTTCAAGGAGAACTACAAACCACTGCTCAGTGAAATAAAAGAGGACATAAACAAATGGAAGAACATGCCATGCTCATGGATAGGAAGAATCAATATGGTGAAAATGGCCATACTGCCCAAGGTTATTTATAGATTCAATGCCATCCCCATTAAGCTACCAATGACTTTCTTCACAGAATTGGAAAAAACTGCTTTAAAGTTCATATGGAACCAAAAAAGACCCCACATTGCCAAGACAATCCTAAGCCAAAAGAACAAAGCTGGAGGCATCACGCTACCTGACTTCAAACTATACTACAAGGCTACAGTAACCAAAACAGCATGGTACTGGTACCAAAACAGAGATATGGACCAATGGAACAGAACAGAGCCCTCAGAAATAATACCACACATCTACAGCCATCTGATCTTTGACAAACCTGACAAAAACAAGAAAAGGGGAAAGGATTCCCTATTTAATAAACTGTGCTTGGAAAATTGACTAGCCATAAGCAGAAAGCTGAAACTGGATCCTTTCCTTACTCCTTATATGAAAATTCATTCAAGATGGATTACAGACTTAAATGTTAGACCTAATACCATAAAAACCCTAGAAGAAATCCTAGGTAATACCATTCAGGACATAGGCATGGGCAAGGACTTCATGTCTAAAACACCAAAAGCAATGGCAACAAAAGCCAAAATTGATAAATGGGATCTAATTAAACTAAAGAGCTTCTTCACAGCAAAGGAAACCACCGTCAGAGTGAACAGGCAACCTATAGAATTGGAGACAATTTTTGCAATCTACTCATCTGACAAAGGGCTAATATCCACAACCTATAAAAGACTCAATCAATTTTACAAGAAAAAAATAAACAACCCCATCAAAAAGTGGGCAAAAGATATGAACAGACACTTCTCAAAAGAAGACATGCATACAGCCAACAGGCACATGAAAAAATGCTCATCATCACTCGTCATCAGAGAAATGCAAATCAAAACCACAATGAAATACCATCTCACACCAGTTGGAATGGCAGTCATTAAAAAATCAGGAAACAACAGGTGCTGGAGAGGATGTGGAGAAATAGGAACACTTCTACACTGTTGGTGGTACTGTAAACTAGTTCAACCATTGTGGAAAACAGTGTGGCGATTCCTCAAGGATTTAGAACTAGAAATACCATTTGACCCAGCCATCCCATTACTGGGGATATACCCAAAGGATTATAAGTCATGCTACTGTAAAGACACATGCACACATATGTTTATTGCAGCACTATTCACAATAGCAAAGACTTGGGATCAACCCAAATGTGCATCAGTGACAGACTGGATTAAGAAAATGTGACATATATACACCATGGAATACTATGCAGCCATAAAAAAGGATGAGTTCATGTCCTTTGTAGGGACATGGATGCAGCTGGAAACCATCATTCTCAGCAAACTATTGCAAGAACAGAAAACCAAATACCACATGTTCTCACTCATAGGTGGGAATTGAACAAAGAGATCACTTGGACACAGGAAGGGGATCATCACACACCGGGTCCTATTGTGGGGGGTGGGAAGGGATGGCATTAGGAGATATACCTAATGTAAATGACGAGTTAATGGATGCAGCACACCAACATGGCCCATGTATACATATGTAACAAACCTGCACATTGTGCACATGTGCCCTAGAACTTAAACTATAATAATAATAATTTTAAAAAGACATACAAGGAGCCAACGAGCATATGAAAAAATGCTCATCATCACTAATCATCAGAGAAATGCAAATCAAAACCACAATGAGATACCATCTCACACCTGTCAGAATGGCTATTACAAAAATAAATAACAGATGCTGATGAGGCTGCAGAGAAAAGGGAATGTTTATGTACTGATGGTAGGAATGTAAATTAGTTCAGCCACTTTGGAAAGCAGTTTGGAGATTTCTCAAGGAACTTAAACAGAACTACCATTCAACTCAGCAATCGTATCACTGGGTATATACCCAATGAAAAATAAATCATTCCATCACCAAAAAGACATGTGCACTCACATGTATATCACAGTGCTATTCACAATAGCAAAGACATGGAATCAATCTGAGGGCCTATCAGCGGTGGATTGGATAAAGAAAATGTTATACATGTATAACCTGGAATATTACACAGCCATGAAAAAGAACAAAATCATGTCCTTTGCAGCAACATAGATTCATCTGAAGGCCATCATCCTAAGTGAATTAACATAGGAACAGAAGCTGGGGGCGGAGCAAGATGGCCGAATAGGAACAGCTCCAGTCTCCAACTCCCAGCGCGAGCGACACAGAAGACCGGTGATTTCTGCATTTTCAACTGAGGTACTGGGTTCATCTCACTGGGGAGTGCC
>NW_020257756.1:77828-90630 GCF_003255815.1 Theropithecus gelada
GGAAGGGGAACATCACACACCGGGGCCTATCATGGGGAGGGGGGAGGGGGGAGGGATTGCATTGGGAGTTATACCTGATGTAAATGACGAGTTGATGGGTGCAGTAGACCAACATGGCACAAGTATACATATGTAACAAACCTGCACGTTATGCACATGTACCCTACAACTTAAAGTATAATAATAATAAATAAATTAGAAAAAAAAAAAAACATAGGAACAGAAAACCACATCCTGCATGTTCTCACTTATAAGCGGGAGCTAAACATTGGGTACATATGGACATAAAGATGGCAACAAGAGATACCGGGGATTACTAGCAAGGGAAGGGAAGGGACAAGGGCTGAAAAATTGAAAAACTACTTATTGGGTACTATGCTCACTACCTGGAAGATAGGATTATGCATACCATAGGTGATAGGATCATCATTCTATGATCACTCATAGGATCATTCATCAACATCAGCATCACACAATATACTCATGTTATAAACCTGCACAAGTACCTCCTGAATCTCAAATAAAAGTTGAAATTATTATTATTATTATTATTTATTTTTTTTTTTGAGACGGAGCCTCGCTCTGTCGCTCAGGCTAGAGTGCAATGGCGCGATCTCGGATCACTGCAAGCTCCACCTCCCAGGTTCACGCCATTCTTCTGTCAGCCTCCCAAGTAGCTAGGACTACAGGCACCTGCCACCATGCCCAGCTAACTTTTTGAATTTTTTTTAGTAGAGATGGGGTTTCACCGTGTTAACCAGGATGGTCTCAATCTCCTGACCTCGTGATCTGGCTGCCTCGGCCTCCCAAAGTGCTGGGATTACAGGTATAAGCCACTGTGCCTGGCCCGAAAAGTTGAAATCATTTATAAAAATAATGTACCTTGGCCTCCATGACCTTTTCTTTCCCCTGGTTCTTGCCCAGAAACCCATCTGGCATGTAAAGAGGAGGACTGACCTGGTCATCAAATGCCAAAAGAATGGGGGGAAAAGAAAAAAAAAAAAAAAAAAATATATATATATATATAATATTAACTGAAACTTTATTAGGAAGCTGAAGCTGGATATAGGATGTAACATTATGTACAATAGAGCAAAACTGTTTTGAAAATCCTCTCTGTTACAATTTCTGTTGGCTGTGGCAGCTGTCATCTCTATGTCCTCCCTTTCTTTCCCCATAACAAGTCTTTTCAACCTTCTGCATAGGCAGGAATACTCAACTAGGTTTCTGAGCTTCTCCAATTTGCATCTATATCCACCACCCTATTCATTAAAACAAAAGATCTTTCTTGGTATTCACCCTCTTTAGAAGGCCCAGGAAGGGATTATAAACAACTACTTATCTTTTTTCTAGACACATTTTTGTGTGTAAATTTATTTTGTTATAAAACTGAGATATATGTACCTCCCTGATTTCCTGCTGTTTCTCGGCTTTAGACCTTATTCGACTTGCCAAATGAATGTACTCAGCTACTGAAATCAAACAAAGCTTGAACAAAGGGTAATCTCTCAGATATAAATATTGTTTTCAGCATACATATATGTATACACATATATATACACACACACATAAAAATTAGAGAAAATATATCAAGAATACATTTAGTTTTATTTTTCAGCTTTCCACAAATACACAACAGTAGTGATAGCGTTTTATAGGAGAAATTCAAAATTCTGAACAATTCCCCAAACTTCTTCAAATGCAATAAATTGAGACTATCATCTGGCAGTTTAGAATTTTCTTGCAGTTCTATCATGTACAGCCATCTGATCAAAGCAATAGCAAACATTCACTTATTACCAGAGTTACACGAGAGCTGGGAAATCACAGTCTAATTTTAAACTCATATTTCCAGGCAGAATCGCCTACTGATTCTCATACTACTAAGAGGAAGATCCAAGAATCTCCATTTTTTTTTTTTTTTTTTTTTTTTTTTTGAGACCAAGTCTCGCTCTGTCGCCCAGGCTGGAGTGCAGTGGCCAGATCTCAGCTCACTGCACGCTCCGCCTCCCGGGTTCACGCCATTCTCCGGCCTCAGCCTCCCGAGTAGCTGGGACTACAGGCGCCCGCCACCTCGTCCGGCTAGTTTTTTGTATTTCTTAATAGAGACGGGGTTTCACCGTGTTAGCCAGGATGGTCTCGATCTCCTGACCTCGTGATCCGCCCGTCTCGGCCTCCCAAAGTGCTGGGATTACAGGCTTGAGCCACCGCGCCCGGCCGAATCTCCATTTTTAAGCAGAACCCAGGTGATTCTAATGCAGGTAACTATGATTGCAAGAATCATCAGTAATGATTTAAAAGAACATATTCCCAGGCACCATTACCCACTTACTAAACAAGAAACTTCTGGAGCTCTCCTGATCCAGAGTACTCACATCTTTGTAAAAGTTCTGGTGATTTTGTGTGTGTGTGTGTGTGTGTGATGGAGTTTCGTTCTTGTTACTCAGGCTGGAGTGCAATGGCGCAATATTGACTCACCCCAACCTCTGCCTCCAGGGTTTAAGCTATTCTCCTGCCTCAGCCTCTAGAGCAGCTGTGATTACAGGCATGTGCCACCATGTCCAGCTAATTTTGTAGTTTTAGTAGAGATGGGGTTTCTCCATGTTGGTCAGGCTGGTCTTGAACCCCTGACCTCATGTGATCCACCTGCCTCGGCCTCCCAAAGTGCTGAGATTACAGGCGTGAGCCACTGTGCCCTGCCCCCAGTGATTCTTATGATCAGGTAACAGTGAGAATCATTGCCTTAGAGTATGCCTCTATTTGTAGGTTATGGCTACATGGTTTCTCCTACTCCAAATTCTTGACATACCATCATATTACTATAGTTTTTCTTAGTTAAAACCAGTGAAGATCTGAATGATCAATTGTAATTCAAAGAATAACTGAATTTTTTCAACTAATTTTCTTCTATCCATATTATGTACTTCTGACATGCAAAAACATCATACTTTAAGCATTTTAAAAAAATCTGACCATCACAAAAAAATCTTGTAACAAGAGGAAGGCAAAAACTGTCACGCTATCAATGAGAAAAGTGGATTCCTAGAAACAAACTGACTTAACTAAGGTCACACTGCCACTAAGAACTACACAGCCCTGACTTTAGTCTATTGCAAGAGTGTTCCCATCACTCACTAAACTTCCTGTCACCTGCAATGTGCTTTGTTTTCAACATTGTATGCAGTATATTATTTCATTTTATATGCACAATAGTACAACGAGTTATGAAAAAAAAGTATGGTCTTTGAAGTCAGACAGATTTTTTTTTTTTTAATTCTCATTCTGCTGAATCCAGACTGCATCTGTGTGCCTTAGGGAATTCTCATTTTCTTCTCATTTGTAAAATTATAGATAATATTAATAATATTATCCTTATTGGAAGATTTTGTAAGATTAAACGAAATAAAGTACATCTAAGCATCCAGGACAGTGCCCAGCACATAATAAGTGCTCAATGAATGTTGGCCTTTTAGTTTTTCTGACTTCTTCTCTCCCTCAACTCCTGTCTTATTTTTAGTCCAGTAGTGTTTTCATTGCACCATTCTGCCCTTCTTAGTAGCCTGTTACTCATTTCACTGTGCAGTGTTCTCACTATGGTCTCCTATTACGGATTCCATATTTAATCTAACTACACTTGACACTGAGCCTCTTGGACAACATTCTCCAACGTGCCTTTTCATGTCCAACTCCAGAGTTAATAAACCTTGACTTAGAAACTGCCCATTGGGGTAGTGGGTAGGGGTTCAGAAGACCCAGCTTCTATATCAGGTTCTGTCACTGACTGACTTTATGACCTTAGGCAAGTTAAAGAACCTCCTGGGCTTCAGCTGTAAAACTCAAGATATGAAAAAGTGATCCTAAATTTTCCTCCTGCTCTAAAATTTCATGACTTTATGATATTAATGAACTTGTCGGTCTAACAATAGCTCTTTTTTGTTTCTTATTTTAGGCATGAGTTTAAAATGAATGCTCTGAATTACAGAGGATTGTTATACTGGCTTCCATGATTCCATTGCCTACAAAGTTCTTTTGCAATTTTTTCCTTAGCTTTATCATTGTAACTTAAAAAGTTCATAGAGGAGCCCATAGAAATACTTCACATCCCTGAAACCGTCCATTAAAAATAGTTACAGGCCCGGCACGGTGGCTGACATCTGTAATCCTAGCACTTTGGGAGGCGGAGGCGGGCAGATCATGAGGTCGAGGGATTGAGACCATTCTGGCCAACCAACATGGTGAAACCCCGTCTCTACTAAAAATACAAAAAAATTAGCCGGGTGTGGTGGCGGGTGCCTGTAGTCCCAGCTACTTGGGAGCCCGGGGCAGGAGAATGGCGTGAACCCGGAAGGCGGAGCTTGCAGTGAGCCGAGATGCCACCACTGCACTCCAGCCTGGGCGACAGAGCAAGACTCCGTCTCAAAAAAAAAAAAAAAAAAAAAAAGGTTACAAAGGGTCAGTCATCAGATCTGGGAAAAGCTTGCACCATAGCTTGCATTTAGTATAACCTATACAATTCTGACCTGAAGTATAGCCATGCTCTGAGTTTGGGTGCTAATAGCATGGCTGAATGTGTCAGTCTTCAATGCTGCACTTTTTTTACTGGGTACAAGTAGGACAATGACAAGTAGCAACTACTACACAGGACTTCCAGGGCCAACCTTGACACACATACAAAGATGAGAGTGACGGATAGGGCTGAAATATCCTTTTCACAGTGATAGTCAAACTCTAATTATAAGAAAAAGCACATTCACTGGAAAAATACAAATGCAAATGAGTTATATCTTGCAGCTTCAGCATAGCTTTGAAAAAATTCCTGCCCATGTGCAGTAGTATAGAATTTATCTTTCCAGTTTTTTAGTCATGTTCTAGCTGTCTTTTTAACGAACACCTCAGGGACTCAAGCATTTTACTTTAAATTGGGATAAAACTGGAATGTCTCTATTCTCCACTTACTTAACCAAATCTTATAATTCCTTCAAACTACATTCTTTCCATGTTATACATAAAGACCAGAGTGATCTCTCCCATTCACGATAATCCCTCACAGAATTTACTGTCAGTTTCAACTGTCATCTATATCATATGCTAACCAGACTATTAGTTTCATTTTCAAGTGAATGTGTTTGTCACTCCAGTACCCATGATTGAATCCTAAAAGTTTTTGCCTAATAAACCCAATGCTTCCAGCTCACTATTACCTTCTGCCAAATTCCTCTGATACCATGGGCCACCTGTCAGGACATCTTCCTTGGCACTTCATGCAGACTACCCACTTGACTGGACTCCTTCCGTCTGTATGGACAAACTCACTGTGTTAAGTCTGTCTACTATTTGGAGATCTGTTGCCAGGACTGCTAATAAACATAATGCGGTCCCCCTCTGTGATTCTCCCTGAACAGTCTGTCTCCCCACTGTACTAGCAGTAATGAGGGAATGGAAAAATGGTGAGAGTAAATAAAGTTGAGATTTAACCCCTTGAGCACATACCATGAAGAGAGTAGGCATTTATGGTTAAGCCAGGTATTACCTAAGTGATAAGCCCTTTATTCCATGTCACCACTTGGGACCCTGTAACAGAAGCCAGCACCATTGTGTTTTCAAATAGTATTTTTCCTTGAGTAAGGAAAAATGAAGATGTTAAACACATGTAAGGAGGAGCTTAAAATACTTTGAAGAAGTTATATAAAATATTCCCAAAGCTCAAGGAGATGTTAAATCTAGTGGACAAACATTTAAACAAATCTTTCTTTCTAAGTAGCCTGTAGACGTAACTAGTTGGAATAACTTATCTTGAAAATATATTCTAACTTGTTAAAACATCATGGCTATTTAATTAACATAGGTTTATGCTTGTTGCTCTGCCACATGTTCTGAAATGACTGAATCCACTTTCCACAACTGTGACCTCAAAATAAATGCTCTACTAAAGTCAAGTCAATGGGGTTTTACAATAAAGTCTACCAAGAGTCACAATGTCTATTTTTAAAGTAGTCAACCTACTTCTGAGAGCCACACACAAAACAGAAAACAAACACACTTTAAATCTGTTACACGGTGAAATGTTTGTGGAATGCAATTTTCATGATTATTTTTTCAGTGCATTAAGAATTGCTTTTCAGGAAATATCACTTCTCTCCAAGTGCCTTTTGACTATACCAAAGAGTGCTTTTTAACACCTAACTGCAATTTATTTAGATTTTTATTTAGATAGTTAATTACTGTTTAAGATCATACTTCAGTGAAAATGACCAAATGTAATATTATTGATAGTTCATTCTCCTGCTGTTGGTATTTCACCTCTTGAAAAATCACATTATTTGGTATTTGTGAAATAATGTTACATTAATTTCTTTGTTCTTTCACAAAGCAAAATATTTATGGTAAAACTGCAATGCACTAACCGTGCTGTGGGAATGAAAAAACTCATAACACATTTCCTCTCCTCAAGGAGCTTACACATTACAGGTGGTATGTGTGTACACAGGTAACAAGCAGGTACTTAGATAAATTATAAGAGGGAGAAGTGTTGAAAGATATCAATAGTATGAGGATCCAAAACTTGATCTTTGAAACTTTCTTATTCTTTTTAATAGTCTCTCCTCTATTCAGCTTCTGTTATGAACTTGATGCACATAAATCTAAGATATTACACAGACACACACACACACACATCTGCACATATATATCTATGCATATAGGCACACATATATTTGTATGTATTGATATAGAAATATGAGTAGATTTCTGCTAGGTCTATCACCTGCTTTCCATTTTTTTCTTTTTCTTTTTTAAATAATTTCCAATTTTATTATAGATTCAGGGGGTCCAAGTGCAGGATTGTTACATGGGTATATTATGTGATGCTAAGAATTGGGGTATGGATGACCATGTTGCCCAGTAGAAAGCATAGTACCTGATGGGTAGTTTTTTGGTTCATTCCCCTCTCCCCTTCTGCCCTCTCCAGTAGTCCCCAGTATCTGTAGTTCCCATTTTTATGTTCACCTGTACTCAATGTTTAGCTCTCATTTATAAATGAGAACATGTAGTATTTGGTTTTCTGTTCCTCTGTTAATTCACTTAGGATGATGGCCTCCAGATGAATCCATGTTGCTGCAAAGGACATCATTTCATTCTTTTTCATGGCTGTATAGTATGCCATGGTGTACAGGTACCACATTTTCTTTATCTGATCCACTGCTGATGGGCAGCTAGGCTGGATGAACATATGTGTGCATGTGTCTTTTTGGTAGAACAACTTCTTTTCCTTTGGGTATATACTCAGTAATGGGATTGCTGGGTTGAATGGTAATTCTGTTTAAGCTGTTTGAGAGATCTCCAAACTGCTTTCCACAGTGGCCGAACAATTTACATCCCCACCATTAGTGCATAAGCATTCCCTTTTCTCTGCAGCCCTGCCAGCGTCTGTTATTCTTTTTAATCTTTTTTATAATAGGTCAGACTGACAGCTGTGAGATGGTATGTCATTGCAGTTTTGATTTGCATTTATCTGATGATTAGTGATGATGAGTATTTTTTAATATGCTTATTGGCTGCTTGTCTTTTTTCTTTTTTTTTTTTTTTTGAGAAATGTCTGTTCATGTTCTTTTGCCCAATTTTAGATGGGATTATCTGTTTTTTTGCTTGTTGAGTTGTTCAAGTATCTTTTAAATTCTGGATATTAGACCTCTGTTGGATGCATAGTTTGCAGATATTTTCTCCAATACTGTGGGTTGTCTTTTTACTCTCCTATTTCTTTTTCTGTACAAAAGCTCTTTTGTTTAATTAGGTCTCACTTGTCAATTTTTGTTTTTGTTGCAATTGCTTTTGGGGACTTAGTCATAAATTCGTTGCCAAAGCAAATGTTGAGAAGGAAGAGCCTTTTCTCATGGTTATCACTGCCCTAGGCCCATGGCAAGTACTGCCTGGCTACTACTGATGTTCACACAAGATCCAATGGCTGTGTAGTCAGCTTATGGTAAATGCTGCCAGGCCTGGCGCTCTCCTTTCAGGAATGGGCTCCCATCTGGCCCAGGATGAGTCCAGATGTGCCATTTAGGAGCCAAGGCCTGGAGTCAGGGACCTCAGGAGCCAACTCTGTGCTCTGCCCCACGGTGGCTGAGCTGGTACCCAACCTGCAAGACAAAGTCCCCTTTACTCTTCACTGTGCTTTCGTCAAGTAGAAGGAATATCTCACCATGGCCACCACAGGTGGGGATGTTTGGGTTTCACCTGAAACCAGCATGGCCCTGGATGTCACCCAAGGCTGCCTGGTTACTCCTTATGTTCATTTAAGGCCCAAGGGCCCTTTAGACAGTGGGTGATGAATCCTGCCAGGATTGAGTCCTTCCCTTCAAGTCAGTTGGTTTCCTTCTGGCCCAGAAATGTTGTCCAGAGGTAAAACCTGAAATGGGGGCCTCAGGACTCTGCCTGGTGCCCTAGTCTACTGTGGTAAGCTAGTATCCAAGTTGCAAGACAAAGTCCTCTTTACTCTCTCCTCTCTTCTCCTGAAGCAGAGGAAAGGAGTCTGTCCTGGAGCTGTGAGCTGCACTGCTAGAGATTGAAGGAGGAGTGGTTCAAGCATTCCCTTGGCCACCCTGGCTGGTGTCTCACTAGGTCGCATGACACAAAGTCCACTGCCTCCAAGCTCAGCATAGCACAAGGACTAGCCAAGAAATTCCAAGTCCTTGTGGCCTAGACTGCCTTTCAAATTTATAGGGGATCCCAAAGCACTTTAGCCTGCAGTTGGGAAGCTACCAGAAATTCCTCTCTGGCTAGGGCTGGTCTAAATGCTCTCTATGTGTACCAGCTGAATTTTGCCCTGTGTTGCATTCTGCTATGACAGGCAGCACTAAGTTCCAATGCAAAGTCCCATAGTCACTGTGCTCTCCCTCCCCTAAGCACATAGATTCTCTCTGTGCCACGTGGCCACTGCTGGGGGATGGGGGAAGAGAGGTATCCGCAATTCAAGACCGTCTCTCCTACCCTCTTCAGTGCCTCTTTCCTTAATACAATGTTAAAACCAAGTACTGTGATCATTCTTCTGATTTTTGATTCTTATGGAGGTGCTTTCTTATATGGATTGTTGTTAAATTTCATGTTCCTATGGGGGGGACAATCACTGGAAGGTTCTATTTGGATATTTTCCTCCATTTGTCCTACTTTTTTCCTTTGTTTACAAACATATTTTAACTTTTTAAAAAAATTGTGTAAATTTATGGGGTACAAGTGTAATTTTCATACACAGATAGATTGTGTAGTGGTGAAGTCGGCACTTTTAGGGTATCCATTACCTGAATCTTTTCCTTAACCTAGCAAAGATAGTAGGTGGGTGGCGTATGCCACAAATCAAATACCTATGCAAAAAATAAAGGGATATATATATAAATCAAATGACCTAATTACAAATACTTAATAGAAACTGAGATAAGGTTTTCCTTAGAAGAAAGTTTTATCTACAATTTATTTCTTGTGTCCTGTATGTAGCATGTGTAAGTCACATTACATTTTGCTGGTATCTGTTTATGCCCTAGTTCTAGTGAATTTAGTAAAACCACAGAAAAATGTGATACAACAATAAAGGTAGAAAAATCCTATGTAGTAAATATCTATAAAAATTGATGATTTACTTTCTCTAAAAGTATTCAGAACTGGCCTGCTAATTTTATTAAAAATAATTTTAAAAAACTTCAGAAAAGTAGCACCAAATTATAATGGTTTCTTTTTTAAAAAATTACAATGCCAGCCGGTCACGGTGGCCTGTAATCCCAGCACTTTGGGAGGCCAAGGTGGGCGGATCAGCTGAGGTTGGGAGTTTGAGACCAGCCTGACCAACATGGAGAAACCCCATCTCTACTAAAAAAAAAAATACAAAATTAGCCAGGTGTGGTGGTGCATGCCTGTAATCCCAGCTACTGGGTAGGCTGAGGCAGGAGAATCGCTTGAACCCAGGAAGTGGAGGTTGCAGTGAGCTGAGATCGCGCCATTGCACTCCAGCCTGGGCAACAAGAGTGAAACACTGTCTCAAGAAAAAAAAAAAAATAAAAAATTTATATATATATATATATATATATATAAAATACCTTTCTATAGTGTAAGTGGAATTTTCCTACCAATAGAAAACCTAAGATCGATTGCTTTCAAATCATTTAAATAATTCTAATAAGGACAGGTGTTTTAGTGACACTAATTTTACTTCTTTATTTTTCTTTCATCTGAAATATGTATATATGGGATGAATTAGAACACCGTTTAGTTGGTTGTGAACTTGCTAGGATATTTGTCTTACATATTTTCAAATGTCTTGAGTACATACACTTTCTGGGGCTCTATTTTGTTAAATTAACTCTCTTACTACATGTACTAGTTCCTATAACTTCTACATGATGCTCACAAAGAGGGATACAGTTTGCAGAAGACTCAGTGCTGAGCTGTCACTTCTTTATCCTCATCAAGCAGTTATTACTCTGGGCCTAATCCTGCCATGTAAGGCACTTTGCTTGGGAAGCACCAGGGATATGAAGAGTTATAAGGAAAAAGTGACATGTTGATTTGCAGTTTAGGTAAAAAGTGCTACAGGAGTTCTGAAGAGGATGTGATCACTTGGCTTTAATGAAGAGAGAGTTGAAATGGTCTCCAATGGTAGGATCTAAATGAGCAGAACAGAAAAGGCACAATCTGCAGAGGAACAAGAGACTTCTGACACTGGGGAATAAGTGTTCTGTGGGCAAGTGCCCAGCAGCAAATACTTTGATCTGGGTGGAACTAGAGCATAGAAGACATGGGAGAGACGGATTCAGGGCCAGACCATGGAAGGCGCTCAGAGAGCTCCCAGAGGCTGGACTCCTCTTGGACAATGAGGAGTCATGGACAATATTTAGGGCTGAGAAGTGTACAACATGATATTTCCAACTGGAAGGTTATAAAGAAGAGCTGCCTAGGGCATATGGTACAAAGGGACGTGGACGTGTGATGGCAGAAGGTCCATAGGAGATTACTTTACAATAGTATAGAGGGGAGTCAAGACTGGAATGGTGGCAAGGAAATGAGAAAGAAGAATGGTATTAAAGGCATAGAGAAAGATAAATCAGTAGGCCTGGCTAGCTGACTTAGTGTTAGGGGAGAGAGAAAAGAAGAAGTTAAGAGACCTAAATTTGGGGGCTAATTTTTTACTCATCTTTATATTAGAAACCTATTAATTTGGAGTTTATAGCCCAACCTCTCTCCCCTTTTCTTTCAGATGAACTCATCGCCATAGCCTCCCATGCTGAGCCCATGAGTTCCTGCAATTCCTTCCTAGGAAATCCAGAATCAGGCCTGACAGCTAGAGAAAGGGTGGTTGCGCTCTGAGGTGTTGGCAGTAGCCATTTTCTTCCATTTGAATGAGAAACCTGGAAAGACTGCTTTACAGTAAGAGAAAAAAAAGAGAAGGCAGAAATAAAAAAGATAAGAGACAAAAAATAAAGGCTAGGACTGGATTCCCTGTTACACCCTGGTCTCTGCTTTCATGTGTTCCTAGAGGCAACTACATCCCTCCTCTTGAATTGGGTAGGATATCCCTAAAATGCAGCAAAACCTTCCTCCTTTGACTAAATTAGCTTGGCAGGGTTATTGCTACTTGCAGCCAAAATGGTCCAAACTTAAATATTCCTCAGCATAAACTCTTCATCGTCGGTCAGTTGGTGCTCTACTCTCTGAACACTTCAGCACGTTACTGACATTTTACATTGTTATGATATTTTTTCATCTAGAATGTCTTTCCCTTCCCCTTTGCTGACTCTGCCTATGTAAATCCTGACTATCCTTTCTTTCTTCCATCTGTGTTTATTAAGCAGTTTTTTAATGAATCCATAATATCTGTAAATTACAGTGTTATATTTTCCCACTTGAAGTCCTTGATTTTAGTGAACTTATTGGAAGAATACTTAAAACTTACACAAATAGAGTAGAAGCATGAGGATGGTAATGGACAATCAAAGAATTTACGCTCTCAAATCTATGAATGTAAGCAAATTCAATTAGACAATAGTCTACTTGGCTACCAATACCATTAACTTTAAGATGTGTTCAGAGAGGTATCAGTAGGCCATTTGGCCAATGTGGACATTTTATATGAGGAATTATATTAGTTAGGAAATAGAAGAATAGCTTTTTATAAGTAATGCATGATACATTATTGCATAAGTGCTAAAAATTCAATTCTGTAGATATCCATGGAACGTCCTATAGCTTAGTGAGAGACAGATCTAGAACCTGCCAATGCTGTCTGACTCAAAGTCAGATTGGAAAGCTTTTTCCATTGCTATTTCACGAAATAAGAAATTTATCAATTTTCAAATGCAACAAAAATATTCCGTTTTATCTCTTCAAATAATTTTTTTAAAAGATAGTGTATTTTAAAACATTAGCCATTAAAATAGTCATATACTCAAAGAACCATCTTGAACCTAACGCCCAAGATATATTATTTAACAAATTTAAAAAAAAATCAATAAGGCCGGGCGCGGTGGCTCAAGCCTGTAATCCCAGCACTTTGGGAGGCCGAGGCGGGTGGATCACGAGGTCAGGAGATCGAGACTATCCTGGCTAACATGGTGAAACCCCGTCTCTACTAAAAATACAAAAAACTAGCCGGGCGAGGTGGCGGGCGCCTGTAGTCTCAGCTACTTGGGAGGCTGAGGCGGGAGAATGGCGTGAACCCGGGAGGCGGAGCTTGCAGTGAGCCGAGATCACGCCACTGCACTCCAGCCTGGGAGCACAGCGAGACTCCGTCTCAAAAAAAAAAAAAAAAAAAAAAAAAAAA
>NW_020257756.1:90730-153354 GCF_003255815.1 Theropithecus gelada
AAAAAAAAAAAAAAAAAAAAAAAAAAAAAAAAAAAAAAAATCAATAAATAAACTGCTATTCTCTTTTGAGACAACACTGAATATCTCTCATAAAAGCCTCTTTTTGCCTTTAGAAATGAGAAAATCAATCTGCTATCCTGTGAAATCTCACATAAATTCAGAATACAATGGAGTATTCCTTCAGTAATCATAGTCTTTAGCCTGGTGACTTACAATGCCTCAGGAGGGAAAAAAAAAATTGCCTTATGAAAGCAATAAGAAAATGTCTAACAAATGGATGGATATTTAATGAGCAAGATAAAATGCCAAGAAATAGCAAGTGTCTCTTTCTGTCCCATTCAAAAGAATATTCCTAAAACCCCAAACGGTCACACCAGATTACATGAGTAACACTGGTTAGTGTGATGCTATTATATGAAAAATCTGTTGCTAAGCAGGGCAAAAATATGGTTTACATGAAAATGGAATGATCTCTGGTGAATACTGAAAGAAAGTAACAATTTCTATAACCAGAAAAAGAATTTTTACATCACTCCATTTCAACTGCTATAAAACCCCGAGTTGCTTTGACAATTGCTTTTCCCTGCTTTGCTGCTTTTATATCATCCTCATGTCTGCAGCTTTCCATTTACTATATGACAGGGTTTTTGGTTTTTGTTTCTAAGTGTGTTTTTTCCCTCTAAAGCCTAGGCAGAAAATACCAACGTGCTATATCGTTTCTAGGGGCCCACCTTGCAATGTTCATAAAATACATTTTTGGTGCCCCTCTTATAAAAGTCCAATTGGCTTTCTTCCCAGTATAACAGCTGAAAATATAAACAGAGAAGGCCTCATTAATAGTAATTGTAAATGCTGTACTTATTTAGATTTATGGAGCCTGCTGCCACATCCTGTTTGTTATACTGGGAACAGAGCATGCAGCGGCTTCGGTGAGGGAAGGGAAAAACACTTACCTGCATCACAATAAGGAGGTCAAAGACCAAGATAAAAGAAGCAAGGAATGCTCTGGAAACTTCATCACTGGGCAAAAATCCCCGATTCAGCTTGTCCCAGCTGATCCAGTCCGTTGTAATCACAAGTACAACCACAGACGTCAGAGTAAAAAGAACTGTCCTGTAAAGAACAAGACACTCATTAAAGAACATAAGGCATAAAATATAGATACTAGAGAGTGCATGTTATCTGTGTTGTATTAAATGTCTGCCCCTTGGTAACTACCTATCCTAAGGTATATAAGCCAAAAGGAAGATGAAAAAGGTTGGCCGGGCATGGTGGCTCATGCCTGTAGTCCCAGCACTTTCGGAGCCCAAGGCAGGCGGATCACCTGAGGTCAGGAGTTCGAGACCAGCCTGGCCAACATGGTGAAGCCCTGTCTCTACTAAAAATACAAAAAAATTTAGCCAAATGGAGTGGTGTGCTCCTGTAGCCCCAGCTACTTGGGAGGCTGAGGCTGGAGAATCGCTTGAACTTGGGAGGTGGAAGTTGTAGTGAGCCCAGATTACGTCACTGTGCTCCAGTCTGGGTGACAGAGAGAGATTCCATCTCAAAAAAAAAAAAAAAAAAAAAATTAAATGCCTTCTTTGAAAAGCAATTAGGAAAAGTTATAATAGCATCTCTTCCAAGATTTTCCCTAAAGAACATTAAGATAATAATTATGGAACAAATAATTAACAACAATTTTAAAAATGACTTTGGTTAGTGCAGTAAGTGTCCCAAGAAAACACTGTGTGTAGCTCTTAGTAAACCTGTACATTCTTTACTAAGCATAGTGGACATGCAATGTAAGAAGATAAGGCAGATGGTGAATGGGTGAGGAAATCTTTGGATTCCATTATCCTTCTACAAAAGGGAGGGATAGTTACACCAGACTCATCACCATCTCCAAGACTTGATAAGCTCCATACAGGGACCACCTCTAAAAGCCAATAATGTAGCTTGTTCTCATAGGACATACTTCATCCATGGCTTGTGGTCCAGTGACCTTTCTCCATGTCAGAGCACCTACTCCCTGCTATAAGATACTAGGAGCCTGACATTTTCTCTTATCTATCTTTTTAGCCCCCATAAAATCTTGCATAAGTATACACAGATGGAGTTCAATGAGGGTTAGTTGAAACTAAAGCATTTTTAAAAATCAGAAAATTACCCAAATTAGTCTTTAATGCCGACTTTTAAAGTAGATCTGAAATGTGGGTGATGAAAATTTAATCTGCCAGAGAATTGTCCATAATGTAGTCAAGCCTGTGCTTTTCAGGGCTATATTGATGGCTAGATATTGTTTAGAATTATAAGAAGAAAAAAACCAATTATTTGAAATTAACTTAATCAGATAAAAATGCAAGAAAGAAAAAGGAAATAAAGGAAAACAGAAGAAAAAACATAGAGGTGAAATAACATTGTAGAACACATACCCCTTTTGGCAATTAACAAAACTGTTTTTGCCCTCTAATGTCTTATAATAATTGAAATTCATAAAAAATAATATGAATCTTCATAGAATTCTCTTTTCAATTGTACATAGTATAAACCCCTAAACCAAAAATTTGGTTTTCCTTTTCATAATTTCTTATTTGAAGCAAGTTATACTTTGATATAATGGATATAAAGAAATGTTTCTTATATTTTTTCTCCTCATGAATGGAAAGATACATTATTTTTTAAAATTTTAGAAAATAAACATTCCTATTAAAACTCATTATTTTATTAAAATTGCAAACTTTCAAAAGAATTTGACTCATGACCTCTAAAATAAAAAGTACAGATTGTCTCCTGCTATGGTATAGAGTAACTTTGACCACAGAAATTCAAAGGAATTAAATAAGTATGGGAGAAATTCTAACTAATTATTATAACTCAATAGACAGAAATTGCAAGTATAACTCAATAGATAGAAATTGCAAGTATTATATAATAAGAATAGCGGGACTTAAGCAAAATTTTCTCCAGGTTAAGTCTATGTGTTTTTGATTTTGTTTTCTTGAGCTTGAGAAACCTCAAACAACTCTGAATGAAATCACCACAATTTCTTTTTTCAAGAAGGAATATAACAACCTCAATGAAGAATAAATATTGATTATTATTCAAAGTTTTTTGGGTAATAAGGATATTTTCTCATCATTCTTGGCTTTTCATTCTTGGCTTTTCATTTCCCACAAGGATGCTATAAATATATACACTTTACAGGATGCACTCATATGGCTGTATAGGTTGGTAAATAGTTGGGGCCCCAATTTTCTCATGTCCCACTTTCTTTGCCTCCCCAGCCTCCTTCACAGAGCCTCTCACCTACCTGTTATCCAGCACTGCCTGGTTAACCTCTGGTGAAACAAGGGTACTCTAGTACCTCACTCTAGTTCTATGGCCAGTATGTATTCTATTGGTCAGAGCCTGTAGTCCACAGGCTCTGTGATATTTTTAATATCATTACTGCATTTTCACCTGGAACCTCCTTTAGTAAAGACAGTTGATTAAGAAGAATTAATACTCTAATGTTACTTCATAGGTCTAAAAATGTAAACTGATACTGTAAAATTAAATATTTATTCAGAGGCACATTTTTAGGTGTGAAAGTCTAGGAGTTTGGAATAAGTGTCTGCTGAGCAATTGAAACCTCATCTATTACAATATTTATAAAGGAACTATTCTAGGAGTCAGCAAGATAGCAGACTAGGAGATCCTCTACTCATATCCTCCCACAGAATAATAATTTGGCAGCTATTTATGGACAAAAGTGCCTTTTCCTAGCTTTAGGATTCAGATACAAAGTCCAAGACTGATCACGGCTGTCTGAGAGGGCAGGCCTGTACTCAGTCCCCAGGCTTATGAACAGTGGTCCTGGATACAGACCCAGAAACAGCCTCATCCCCCTATGAACTTGGCTACAGCTCCATTTGGTCTTCATCCTGCCACCAGAATCATCCACCAAGGAATGAGGGAGGAGTCATGCCCACATGCACTTTGTACAACAGACCTGCTGATCTCAGCCCCAGCTGTGGACCCTAAAGAGGCCCTGTAATTCAGCTCTAGCCATTCTCACCTGTAGTCTGAAAGCATTTCTGCCCACACAGGGATCTGCCAGGAGATATGCCCATTCATGCCCTGGTGGCAGTCCCACCAACTTTGGTCCCACTGTAGATGCTGAAAGAGCCCTTTAACTTTGTTCCAGCTTCTCTCAGCTGTGATCTGAGAGCAGTTCTGCCCACCAAGGGACTTTATAGAAAACATGCTCATCCATGCTCCCAGAAATGGGCCTCAGGCTGAATATAGATCCTGAAGTAGACCTGTGACCCAGCTCCAGCCCTTCTCAGCTGCAGTCAGGGGCAGTCTTGCCCAGTCAAGAACCTGGCAGGAGGTACATTTGTCTGTGACCCTGGAGAGAGATCTAAAAACACTGAACTCAGCTGTGGACCCTGAAGCACCCCCTGTAACTCAGTTCTAGCCCCTCTCAACCACAGTCCAGGACCAGTTCTGCCTGACCAAGGATCCACCTAATGACCCAGTGGGAGCCCTCCTAAGAACCTGGAGAGAAAGACATCGAATAGCCTACCTGGTAACAGGCCTACCATCTGTGGAGCCAACTGTAGAATCTAAAGCACGCTCTTGCCCTAGTGTCAGTTCTACTGCCCAAAGTCCAATCTGTCTTGAGACCAGACAGGATTCATATACACTCGTGCTCCTTGTAAGAACCAGCAAAAGTCACGTGACCCAGTTAAAATTCCAGTCAACTGTGATCCCACAAGAAATCCTAACAGGCTGGGAACACTATAGAAGAAGATCAACATCCACCAAAGCCAATCTGTAAAGACTTGAACAGGTATTTGTTCCTTCAAATGTAGACACAAATGCAAAGCTACACAGATAATAAAGAATCAGATAAACAAGACACCACAAAAGGAAAGTAGTAAGTGCCAGTAACAACCCCAAAGAAATTGAGATCTATGAACTGTCTGACAGAGAATTCAAAACAATCATATTAAAGAAGATCAATGGGATGGAAAAGGAAACAGACAACTAAATGAAATCAGAAAAAGAATGCATGAACAAAATTAGAAGTTAATAAGAAACAGAAACCATAGAAAAACCCCAGAAATCCTGGATTGAAGAATACAATAACAGAACTGAAAAAATTCAAAAGAGAGTTATATCATATTTAATCATGCAGAAAAAAAATATCAAACTTAAAGACAGGTCACATGAAATTAGCCAGTTATAGGAATGACAATGAAAAAAGAGTAAAGACAGTATACTAGGCCAAGTGGCTCATGCCTGTAATCCCAGCACTTTGGGAGGTCAAGGCAGGTGGATTGCTTGAGGTCAGGAGTTCGAGACCAGCCTGGGCAACACAGTGAAACCCTGTCTCTTAGAAAAAAAGAAAAATCAGCCAGGCATAGTGGCCTGCACCTGCAGTCCCAGCTACTCGGGAGGCTGAGGCAGGAGAATCACTTGAGCCCATGAGGCAAAGGTTGTAGTGAGCCAAGATCACACCACTGAACTCCAGTCTGGGTGACAGAGCAAGACCCTCTCTGAAAAAAATAAATAAATAGCCTGTAATCCCAGCACTTTGGGAGGCCGAAACGGGCGGATTACGAGGTCAGGAGATCGAGACCATCCTGGCCGACACGGTGAAACCCCGTCTCTACTAAAAAATACAGAAAACTAGCCGGGCGAGGTGGCGGGCGCCTGTAGTCCCAGCTACTCGGGAGGCTGAGGCAGGAGAATGGCGTGAACCCGGGAGGCGGAGCTTGCAGTGAGCTGAGATCCGGCCACTGCACTCCAGCCTGGGCGGCAGAGCGAGACTCCGTCTCAAAAAAAAAAATAAAATAAAATAAAAAATAATAATAAATAAATAAATACAATATATATAGAAAGAGAGAATACTAACCTATGGGTACCATCAAGATAATAAATACATGATTTATGAAAGTCACAGGAGAAGAGAGAAAGAAAGAAACAGAAGGCTTAAAGAAATAATGCCTGAAAACTTCCCAGAGGGATACAGACATCCAAATGCATGAAGCTCAAATAATCTAAAGAAGGACCCATTCAGAGAATATTTTTCTGAGACACATTACAGTAGTTCCCCTATATCTGTGGTTTCACTTTCAATGCTTTCATTTACCTACAGTAAGTCAACCACAGTTTGAAAATACTAGATGGAAAATTCCAGAAATAAACAATTCACAAGTTTTACATTGCATTCTGTTCTGAGTAGAGTGATGAAATCTTACTCTATCCTGCTCTTTCTTGTCCAGGATGTGGATTATCCCTTTTTTCAGCATACTGACACTGAGTATGCTACCAGTCATTTAGTCACTTAGTAGCCATCTGTTATCAGATTGACTGTTGTGGTATTGCAGTTTTCCTTGTGTTCAAGTAATACTTATTTTACTTAATAATGGCTCCAAAGCACAAGAGTAGTGATCCTGGAAATTTGGATATGCCAAAGAGAAGCCATCAAGTGAAAAGGTGAAAGCTCTTGACTTAATAAAGAAAGAAAAAAATGGTATGCTGAGTTTCCCAAGATCTATGGTAAGAACAAATCTTCTACCCATGAAATTAAGAAGAAAAAATGTAAATTCATACTAGTTTTGCTGTTGCACCTCAGACTGCAGAAGTTATGGTCACAATGTGTGATAAGCAAAGATGGAAAAGGCATTAAATTTGTTTGTAGAAGACATGAAGAGAAACAGGTTCCAACTGATGGCAATTGGATTCAGTACTATCCACAGTTTCAGGCATCCACTGGGGATCTTAGAATGTATTCCTCACAGATAGAGAGGGAATACTTTATGATCAAATTGACAAAAGTCTTAAACAAAGAGGGAAACTTTAAAGCACCAAGAGAAATGAGACTCATCACAAAGAAGGATACCCCGATAAAACTATTGCTGAACATCTCAATAAAAAACCTTGAAAATCAAGAGAGAGTGGAATGATATATTCAAAGTGTTGAGGAAACGAAGAGTTAAGATAGAATACTGTATCCAACAAGGCTGTCTTTCAGAAATGTAGGAGAGAGAAGGAGTTTTCCACAGAAGCTGAGGCTAAGGGAATTCATTGCCACTAGATCTGACTTTTAAAAGAATGCTAAAGGTAGAACCTAATGCTAAATTGAACTGAAAAGATGCTAATTGACAAAATAAAAATATCTGAATATGTAAAATTCACTAGTAGTTAAAAATAGAGTCAAGTTCAGAATATTGCAATAGTTGTATATAAACCACTTGTAACTTTAGAGTAAAGTGGGGTGGGGGAGGGGGGAGAGATAGCATTAGGAGATATACCTAATGTAAATGACGAGTTAATGGGTGCAGCACACCAACATGGCACAGGTATATATATGGAACAAACCTGCACATTGTGCACATGTACCCTAGAACTTAAAGCATAAAAAAAGTATTAAAATAACTATAGATACACTAATTTGTTAAAGATATACAATCCAAAGAGATGCAGAGTGTGACATCAATAGCATAAAATGTTGACTGGGGAGTAAAAATGTAGCATGTTTGTATGCAACTGAAGTCAAGTTCTTATCAACTTAAAATGGAATGTTATAAGATCATTTATGCAAGCCTCATTGTAACCACAAAGAAAAAACCTCTAGTAGATACACAAAAGACAAAAAGAAAGGAATTAAAATATAGGATTTTAGAAAATCATCAAAATACAAAGGAGTACAGCAGGAGACAAGGAAAGGAACAGAATAGCAAAACATTTTAAAAAGTGGAAGTCATAAGTCTTTACCTATCAATAATTAGTTTAAATATAAATGGATTATATTCTTTCATCTTAAAATGCAGAGTGACTGAATAGATTCAAGAAGCAAAAACTAGAGTCCATTATATGCTTCCTATAAGATCATCATCAGTTTAGTCTTAAGGACACTCATATGCTGAAATGCAGGAATGGGAAAAGATATTCTAATCAAATGGTAACCAAAAGACAGCAGGGGTGGATATATTTAAATGAGACAGAATGGACTTTCAGTCAAAATCTGTTACAAGAAACAAAGAAGGTCATTATATAATAAAAAAGGTCAATATATAAAGAGAATGTAACAATTTCAAATATATATGTATCCAGTACCAGGGCATCTAAACATACAAGGCAACTACTAACAGAACTGAAAACAAGAGACAGCAATACAATAATAATAGGGGACTTCAATTTCTATTTGCACAATGAACAGATCACACAGATCAAAATCAACAACGAAACAATGGACTTGAATAACACCATACGCCAAATGACTAACAAATATATTCAAAACATTCCATCTGAAGCAGTGAAGTGAACCTTCTTCTCCAGCACACATGGAACATTCTTCAGGATAAGATCATATGTTAAACCACAAAACAGAGATTAAAAATTTTTAAAAGACTGAAATCATCTCAAGTATCTTTTCTGACCACAATGGTATGAAACTAGAATCAATAACAGGAAGATTCTGTAAAATTCACAAGCAAATGAAAATTAAACAACATGCAACCTGAACAACCAATGGGTCAAAAAAGAAATCAAAAGGGAAATCAAAAGTATCTTGACACAACAAAAAATAAAAACAGAACATACCCAAACTGATAGGATGCAGTAAATACAGTTCTAAGAGGGAAGTTTATAATAATAACTGCCTATAATAAGAATAAAGGAAGATTCCAAATAAAACACTAAATTTTATACCTCAAGGAACTAGGAAAAGAAGAACAAACTAATGCCAAAGTTACTGGAAGATAGGATGTAACAAAGATCAGAGCAAAAATAAATCAAATAGAGACTAAAAAAACAATGAAATACCAACAAAGCCAAAACGTGGTTTTTTGAAAAGATAAACAAAATTGATAAATTTTTAGCCATACCAACCAAGAAAAAATAAGGGACTCAAATAAAAATATAAATAAAAGGGAAGACATTAGAACTGATACCACAGAAATACAAAGGGTCATAAGAAACTACTCTGAATAATAATATTCCAACAAATTGGATAACCTGTAATAAGGATAAATTCCTAAAAATATACAAGTTACCAAGACTGAATAATGAAGAAGCAGAAAACCTGAACAGACCGATCATTAGTAAGTGATTGAATCAGTAATCAAAAACCTCTAAAGAAAAGTCCAAAACCTGATAGCTTCACAAGTGAATTATATCAGAGATTTAAAGAGGAATTATTATCAATCATTTTCAAATTCTTCTAAAAATTCAGAAGGAGAGGATACCTCCAAACTCATTTTAAGAAGCTAGCATTATTCTGATACTAAAGCCAGATATGGATACTATAAAAAAAGAAAACTATAGGTCAATATTCCTAATGAATATAAATGCAAACATTTTTAAGAAAATGTTATCAAGCCACATTAATAGTACTTTAAATGAATACCATGATCAAATGACATTTATCCTTGGGAAGCAAGGATATGTTAGCTTACACAAATCAAAAAATGTGATGCATCACATTAAGAGAATAAAGGATACAAAGCATATGATCATCTCAAATGCAGAGAAAGCATTTGATAAAATTCAACATTATTCCATGATAAAAACTCTCAACTAATTAGGTATAGAAGAAATGTACCTCAACGGAACTAAGGCTATATATAACAACCTCACAACCAACATCGTACTTAACAGTGAAAAGATGAAAGCTTTTACTGTAAGATCAGGAAGAAGAAAAGATGCCCACTCTCATCATTTCTATTTAACATGGTACTGAAAGTTTAGTCAGAGCAATTAGACAAGAAAATGAAATAAAAGATATCCAATTCAGAAGGGAAAAAGTTAAACTGTTTCTGATTGCAGATAACATGATCTTACATACAGGAAACCCTAAAGACTCCACAAAAAAACAAAACAAAACAGAACTGTTACAACTAATAAACAAATTGAGTAAAGTTGCAGGACAAAAAATCAACAAACAAAAGTTAGCTGTGTTTCTACATACTAATAGTAAGTCATCTATAAGAGAATCAAAACAATCTCATTTACAAAAGAATAACAAAGAATAAAATTCTTGGGAATAAATTTAAACAGAGGTAAAAGATCTGTACACTGAAAATTGTAACATGTTAATGAAAGAAACTGAAGAAGAGACAAATAAATGGAATACTTCCTATCTTCAGAGATGGGAATACTTAATACTGTTAAAATGTCCATATTACCTAAACAAATCTTCAGATTCAATGTAATTCCTATAAAAATTCCAATGTCATTTTTTCAAAGAAATCAGAAAAACTTTTCTAAAATTAATATAAAACTATAGAAGATGGTGAATAGCCAAATGAATCTTGGGAAAGTAGAGCAGGGCCAGGCACAGTAGCTTGTGCCTATAACATCAGTGCTTTGGGAGACCAAGGTAGGAGGATCTCTTGAGACTGGAAGTTCCAGACCACCCTGGTAACATAGTGAGATCTCATTTTTATATTAAAAAATTAATAACTAGCTGGGTATGATGGTGCATGCTTATAGCCCCAGCAACTCCAGAAGCTGAGGTGGGAGGATTATTTGAGTCCGGGAGTTTGAGTTTGCAGTGAGCTATGACTAAGCCATTGCACTGAAGCTCCAGTGACAGAGAGAGACACTTGTCCTTAAAAAATAAAAAAGAACAAAACTGGAGGCGTCACACCTTCTGATTTCAAATTATGTTACAAAGCTATAGTAATCAAAACAGTATGCTACTGGCATAAAAAAAGAGATACATAGACCAATAGAACAGAGAGCCAGAAATAAACCCATACATAGACAGTCAACTAATCTTTGACAAAAGCACTAAGAATACAAACAGAATGGCATTGTGATAAATGAATATCCATATGCAAAAGAAAGAAATCAGACTGCTACCTCATACACAAATATTAACTCAAAATGGATTAAAGACTTAAATGTAAGGCCTGAAAACATAAAACTCTTATAAGAAAACAGGGGAAAAGCTCCTTGACATTCGTATTGGCAATGATTTTTTTTGGATATGACATCAAAAGCAGAGGCAAAAAATAAAAAATAAGCAAATGGGATAATATCAAAGTAAGAAACTTATGCACTGCAAAAGAAACAATCTGACAAGGGGTTAATATTAAAAATATATAAGGAACTCATATAAGTTAATAGCAAAAAATGAAATAACCTGGTTAGAAAATGGGCAAGGGATGTGAATAAACATTCCTCCAAAGAAAACATACAAATGCCCAACAGGTGTATTAAAAGGTGCTTTATCTCACTAATCATCTGGGAAATGCAAATTAAAACTACAATGACATATCACTGTTAGAATGGCTATTATCAAAAAGACAAGTGGTAACAAGTGTTGGTGATGGTGTTAAGAAAAGGGATCCCTAGGCTGGGCGCTGTGGCTGTAATCACAGCACTTTGGGAGGCTGAAGCAGGTGGATCACGAAGGAGTTCAAGACCATCCTGGCCAACATAGTGAAACCCTGTCTCCACCAAAACTACAAAAAATTAGCTGGGCATGGTGATGGGCGCCTGCAACCCCAGCTACTCGGGAGGCTGAGGCAGGAAAATCACTTCAACCCGAGAGGCGGAGGTTGCAGTGAGCTGAGATTGTGCCACTGCACTCCAGCCTAGGCAACAGAGTGAGACTCCATCTCAAAAAAAAAAAAAAAAAAAAGAAAGAAAGAAAAAGAAAAAGAAAAAGAAAAGAAAAGAAAACAGATCCCTTTTACATTGTTAGTAGGAATGGGAATGTAAATTGATTCAGCAAGTATGCAAACAGTAAGGAGGTTCTTCAAAAAACAAAAAATAGAACTACTATACAATCCAGCAATTCCACTTCTGAATATATATCTAAAGGCAATTAAGTCAGTATCTTGATAGATATCTGCACTCTCTTGTTCATATCATTATTCACAATAGACAAGATGTAGAACAACCTAAGTACCTGTTAATGGATGAATGAAGAGAGAAAATGTTACACATACATACACAGACACGCACACAGACACACACACACACACACACAATGGGATAGCATTCAGTCTTAAAAGAGACAAAATCTTTCCATTTGCAACAACATGGATGCACCTGAAGAACATTATGCTAAATGAAATAAGCCAGATATAGAAAGACCCATACTGTATGGTATCACTTATATGTGATATCTGAAAAAGTAGAACTCATAGAAGCAGAGTAGAAGAACAGTTATCAGGGATTAAGAGTGGGGAAAACTGAGAGATGTTGTTTGACGTGTACAAACTTTCAGTTATAAAAAGAATAGGTTCTGAGGATCTAATGTCCAGCATGGATGACTATAATTAATATTACTGAAGTTTTACTTGAAATTCACTAGCAAGGTAGGTATTGAGTGTCTTCACCACATGCGTACATACATGTACACACAATGGTAACTATGTATGATGAATATGTTCATTAATTTGATTGTGTTGATATATGCATAGGTATATCAAATCATGTTCTGTACTTTAAACATATACAGTTTTGTTAATTATACCTCAATAAAGCTGAAAAAGGGAGTAATTCTTATTCATGCTAATAATCTCATTGTGAATAAAGTAATTAAAATTAGTAATTAAAACTTTTTTTATAATTTGATAAGTACTTTGGTAATTAGAATTTATCGTAACATTTTGTGTGAGAGATTCCTGAGGCCAAATCAGCACCAATTCACCTCTTGGATGTTTTCATTATTTGATATATTTATATAAAATAAAATACTCTTTCTAAGAGCTCTTGATAAGTGGTTTTCCGGCTTTATAATGTACTTCCATTTTGACAAAGGGTATTGCTACAGATCTCAGGAAACAGTTACTGGTAACATCTTATTACTCCAAAGGGAAATTAAAGGAGGTATTCTGTCTGATATTTAATATTTAATTCTCCAAAAGGAATAAAAATGGAAATCATTAAATATGAATGCATACAGCTCAGAGAAAAAGACCTAAAAATAAAATCTCAAGAGAATGGAAAAAAGAAAAGAGGGAGCAAAATACTTTTTAATTGGTCATATCACCTCCAAAATTATGCTTAGTGCCTTATGTAGATATAACTGCAGATGCAAATGTATTGCATGCCATTTGTTTTTCTGAGCCACTTCTTGTAAAATTGATAGACTTTACCATGCTACGATAATTTAGCCAAAACCATTAGTTTGAAAGAGCCAGAGCTCAGTTAGTTGGGTTATATAAAGAGTCACTTTTCTGTAAAACTGTCATGAAGGAAAGAGTAATAATAGCAAATTACTGTTTCAGACATATGGCACTTAAGCTAACCACTGGTATAAGGTCTTTATACAAATTAACCACAAATTAACTTATGTAATGTTTACTACTACCCCAATATCATCCCACCCAATTTAAAAGTACTGAAACTGAATCACAGAAAGTTTCAATAACTAAACCAAACTTATAACACATACTTTAAAAATTATATAACATATAAGATAGAAATGATGTAAGATGGTTCAAGTCCAGGCTGACTCATGACAGTTTTTGTCATAAGCACTGCACTGCAATGCCTCTCATAGGAAGCACTTGAATATTACCCTCCTGTTATTATGTTTGTAGCCAGGATTTCATTCCTTTTCATTTTTCATTATAAGTATACTATTGTAAAATCATCATCCAGAAGTACTTAACATTGAAAAGTAAAGCTGACAGAGACTGTCAAGGACTGGCAGGGAACAGTTAAAAAAAATTTTCATGGCAGTGAAAATGGAACTTCATGGATGTTGGCCATCAATGCACCATTCTTGGGTTTTTATTTAACCAATATGGTGGAAAAGGTGTTTAATCTGGACCATACTTCTTGGGGGGGGGGGGGTTTCAATTTCTCTTTTCAAGTAGTATCCAATTAAACAATTATCTGGATTATTTTCCTTTCAGGCTGCAGCCACTGCCAACATGACACCCTGGCTCATCAATTCTACCCCCTCTGGTTTCTGGCCACTAGTCAAATGGAAAGAACTCATACATAATTATCAGCTTCAGTGGCTGGAATCTTCATTATCATGATTCCATATTTCCAGTTAGTCTATTTCCTTTTCCTCAATTGTTGCTAATACCTCTTACGTTAACAGAAATTAGCGTGTGAAACTAAGAAGGGTTAACAGAGCTTTTATAACCCAATGGTTCCTAACCTCTGGGGTGGGCTCCTAAGAATCACAGAGTTGTTGCTAAAGAAGTGTGAATGCATATGTGCACTAAGATGTCGGTAAAGTGAACAAATAAACTGCTTCCATAGAGGTTAGGCCACCTGCTTGTGTCACAGAGGCTGCCAGTTACAGAACTGATGAGCATTTATATCTACTGACACTAAGGATTTGCTTTGTAGTAGAGTTCAAGTTTTATAATAGACCACTTTTTCTGTTCAGCTAAAAATCTGCAGAAATTCTCAAAAATGTAATACCATCTTGATACCATTTGTTGGAAACATCCATTTTAGAGCCTACTCAATTGTTTACTGTATATGGGATTAGAGACATAGTAGTAGCACATGTAAATAAATCCAGATAATCTCCCAAAACAAGGTTTAATTCATAGTCTTAACTGCTCCTTTATTCCAACTCCTGGGTTTTCTAAAATACGGAACTTTTACTTTAGGTATCTAAATTTATGGATATTGTTTTCTTTCATTCATTACCACTTAAGATAGACTTCCTGAGTAGTCAGCCTGAAAGCAGTCATTAAATCAAAGAGAGAAGAAGTGGCATTAGGTTTAGATAATTCACAAAGGGCTACTCATTTATGGTGGTTAACTATCATGCAATTTAATTTTCATTACACTGGTAGCAAAAATGTGCAGAATTACCTAATATAAGCTGATTGCCAAAATTTGATGATTTTTTTCTATCAAAAATAGAAACTTCATGTGATTCGACATAATAAATGTATTTTATGTGTTTTAATACATTAACTATTATTCATGTTCTAAATGTTTATAATCTGATTCCAGTCATGAATATCATATTCCTTATGTTCATGTTACACAGTTACTATGAGATCTTAAGGGAAATAAAAATAACTTTTATTTCTTTTTACAATACTAATGTTAAAATGTTGGAGTGCAACCAAAAAAAGCCAAATAATGCATCTGTTTCTTACAGAAAAATAAAAGTCTGTGAATCTTATTAAAATGGAAAGGTTTAAAGTTAACACTACAATAAAAGAATGCATGAAGCGGGATAACAAACTAAATTTTACAATTAAATTATGATATAGTCTCACATACGAAAATGCTAAATACATGAAACAAAATGTGGCATTACAATGGAATTTAAAACCATTAAATGTCCTAATTTCTAACCATGTTATTTATGAGAAAAAAATAAAACAGGCAAAAAGCAGAAGAATGCTTTCCTTCATTTTTCACTGCAAAACCAAGAATCAGTT
Organism: Theropithecus gelada; assembly: GCF_003255815.1. Classification (NCBI taxonomy): domain Eukaryota; kingdom Metazoa; phylum Chordata; class Mammalia; order Primates; family Cercopithecidae; genus Theropithecus; species Theropithecus gelada. Next base: position 106,087 of record NW_020257756.1, read on the forward strand.
CAAACATTCAGTTGCCTGTGAACACTAAGTACCAGCACACTGAAGTCACAGATGGCCATGAAAGAATGCCAACACTTTTCATTTTGCTTGTTTTAATGATCAATATTGCCACTGCAACTCTGTAAGAAAAGCAATCACCACTCATGAACTCAAGCCAGTTTATCCTGAAATATGTGGGTTTACGGAACCCTGAAGCCCAGCTCATGAGGTCAACGTTGCTGTTTAGGAAGTGGGGAAGGAAGTGATTTGGTTCCCTTCTGGTTTCCTACTCTTGAAATGAGGAAACATCAAGGGAGCACAAAGGTAATGTTTGCCAAGTGACCTAGTGAAAGATTACAGCTTTTCCATATGGCTTTCAGTAAGTAAATGCTGCTGCTGGTTTTTGGCCAACCTGAACACATTTGTTAAGATAGCATCCTTGAGAATGGAGATGAAGTTATGAACTTATCTTGTTTGTGGCTCCATTGAGATCTGGAGTCTGTAAAGGAAATTACTAGACTCTAATGTTGTCCATTAAAATACACTTTTATGTGCTACTTATCTTTGTGTATCTCTATTACTTCAACAAGAAAAGAACCCTGAGCACAGCAGCACCTCAAAAGTGTAAACAAAATAAAAAGAAGGAAACAACTTGGTAACACTTGTTCTTGACAGGCCATAAAAGAGGTGGCTGAAAAGATACCTCTGGGTTGGAGCATTTGATCATTCAGGTTGTAATGTATGTGAACAGTGTCCCAGCATCCTAATCTATGTAATAACAATGTCCCCTGGAGTTCTGCAGTGCCCAGTCACTGCAACTATGTTGGACCCCGCACACTGGCAATCTCTATATAAAAAGTGATGATTGAAATAATTGTATTTAGTGGCTGGAATTCCACTACCTATATCTGAAGGATGTTAGTTTACTGAGAGGCGCTTAAAAGTAGCTTATTGGTATAGAACATAGTTAATCTTGGTTAGGAAGAACCATTTTAGTTTCTCTGTGTTTCACAGTTTTGGGGTGTAGAATAAAAAATAGGAAAAAAAATACCTAGTAGACTGCAAAGCCATTAGGAGATGGCCTAAGCCATTTATTATTGATTACCAATGACTGGTACATTGCTGCTGCTTAACAACTAGTTGAATGAATAAATTCATCTATTTGACCTGAGGTGGAAAATGTTCATCCTTTATCATCCACCAAGCTCAGATGCTACTGCAAATAGTGGTACATTCCTCTTTACAAAGCAAAGAGGGCTGTGCATTGCAAAACTAGGTTAGATGGACCTAATGGGCATGTTAATCCTGTGTGTCTCTTAGTTAACTCACCAGCCCAATTTTTCTTACTACTGAATTACCTTGTACATGCTAAATAATTCACCAGTTCAACAGAGGGAAATTGTATTAGTCTGTTTTCACACTGCTACTAAAGACATACCAGGGACTGGACTGAAAAAGAGATTTAATTGGTTTTAGAGTTCCACATGGCTGGGGAGGCTTCAGAATCATGGCGGGAGGTGAAATGTAGTTTTTGTTTTTTTGTTTGTTTTTTGAGACAGAGTCTCACCCTGTCACCAGGCTGGAGTGCAGTGGCATGATCTGGGCTCACTGAAACCTCCACTTCTTGGGTTCAAGCAATTCTCCTGTCTCAGCCTCCCGAGTAGCTGGGACTACAGGCACACACCACCATGCCCAGCTAATTTTTGTATTTTTAGTAGAGATGGGGCTTCACCATGTTGGCCAGGATGGTTTCCATCTCTTGACCTCATGATCTGCCTGCCTTGGCCTCCCAAAGCGCTGGGATTACAGGTGTGAGCCACCACACCCGGCCAAAAGGCACTTATTACATGGCAGCAGCAAGAGAAAAATGAGAAAGACACGAAAGTGGAAACTCTGATAAACACATCAGATCTCGTGAGACGTATTTACCCTATCATGACAGTAGCACAGGAAAGAACAGCCCCCATGATTCAATTACCTCCCCCTGGGTCTCTCCCACAACATGTGGGAATTCTGGGAGCTACAATTCAAGTTGAGATTTGTGTGGGGACACAGCCAACCCATATCATTCTGCCACTGGCTCCTGCCAATCTCATGTCCTCAAATTTCTAAACCAATCATGCCTTCCCAACAGTCTCCCAAAGTCTTAACTCTTTAACCCAGAAGTCCACAATGTAAAGTCTCATCTGAAACAAGGCCAGTCCCTTCCATCTATGAGCCTGTAAAATCAAAAGCAAGCTAGTAACTTCCTAGATACAATGGGGGTACAGGTATTGGTTAAATACAGCTGTTCCAAATGGGAGAAATTGGCCAAAACAAAGGGGTTGCAGAGGCCATGCAAGTCCAAAATTCAGTGGGGCAGTCAAATTTTAAAACTTCAAAATGATCTCCTTTGACTCCAAGTCTCACATTCAGGTCACGCTGATGCAAGAGGTAGGTTCCCATGGTCTTGGGCAGCTCCACTCCTGTAGCTTTGGAGTGGACAGACTCTCTTTTGGATGCTTTCATGGGCTGGCATTCAGTGTTTGTGGCTTTTCCAGGAGCATAGTGCAAGCTGTTGGTGGGTCTACAATTCTGGGGTCTGGAGGACTGTGGCCCTCTTCTCACAGCTCCACAAGGCAGTGCCCCAGTAGGGCCTCTGTGTGGGGGCTCCGACCCCACATTTCCCTTCTGCACTGCCCTAGCAGAGGTTCTCCAAGAGGGCCTCGCCCCTGCAGCAAACTTTTGCCTGGGAATCCAGGCATTTCCATACATCTTCTGAAATCTAGGCAGAAGTTCCCAAACCTCAATTCTTGACTTCTGTGTACCCACAGGCTCAACACCATGTGGAAGCTGCCAAGGTCTGGGGCTTCCACCCTCTGAAGCTACAGCCTGAGCTGGACATTGGCCCCTTTCAGTCATGGCTGGAGTGGCTGGGATACAGGGCACCAAGTCCCTAGGCTGCAAACAGCATGGGGACCCTAGGCCCAGCCAACGAAACCACTTTCCTCCTGGGCTTCCGGACCTGTGATGGGGGTGCTGCTGTGAAGGTCTCTGACATGGCCTGGAGATATTTTACACATGGTCTTGGGGATTCACATTAGGCTCCATGCTACTTATGCAAATTTCTGCAGCTGGCTTGAATTTCTCCCCAGAAAATGGGTGTTTCTCTTCTATCACATAGTCAGGCTGCAAATATTGCAAACTTTTATGCTCTGCTTCCCTTATAAAACTGAATGCCAAGTCACTTCTTGAATGCTTTGCTGCTTAGAAATTTCTTCTGCAGACACCCTAAATAATCTTTCTCAAGTTTAAAGTTCCATAGATCTCTAGGGCAGGGGCAAAATGCTGCCAGTCTCTTTGCTAAAACATAACAAGAGTCACCTTTACTCCAGTTCCCAACAAGTTCTTCACCTCTACCTGGACCTTACTGTCCATATCACTATCAGCATTTTGGGCAAAGCCATTCAATAAGTCTCTAAGAAGTTCCAAACTTTCCCATATTTTCCTGTCTTCTTCTTCTGAGCCCTCCAAACTGTTCCAACCTCTGCCTGTTACTCAGTTCCAAAGTCACTTCCACATTTTTGGGTATCTTTTCAGCAACATCCCACTCTACTGGTACCAATTTACTGTATGATGGCAACAAGAAAAAAATGAGAAAGAAGCAAAATCAGAAACCCCTGATAAACCCATCAGTTCTTGTGAGACTTATTCACTGTTATGAGAATAGCAAGGGAAAGATCGGCCCCCATGATTCAATTACCTGCCCTTGTATCCCTCCTACAACATGTGGGAATTCCAGGAGCTACAATTCAAGTTGACATTTGGGTGGGGACACAGCCAAATCATATCAGAAATATACAAAATATTCTCTATTAATCATTACCCCAGGAATAAAATATTACTGCAAGATTGGTAACAAAAGTCATAATAAAGATATGGCAATACATTAATGCCCATTAATATAGACAATGCCAGGAAGAACTATATCCATTATTATTCATTTAGTGAAAATAAAATGATACCTACAATACTCCAAACATTGTCTCGACTTTTAAAAATGCAAAGTAGAATATTCTTAACTAACTGTATCAAGTTGCATCTTTTACCTGTTGTTAAAAGTACTTTAAAAAAGAAAAGAAAAAGTAGGATGATGTCAAATGGCAGTGAACAGGACAAAAGCATGTTTTATTTGATTTCTAAATAGGATGAATTTATATACTGGATTAAAAATAAGGTTCTGATAAAATTTTGTGACTTTGATGAAGACAAAGTGTTTACATAAATCAAGGCTAAGAACAACAGTATGTTTGAGTTGCATCTCAAACATCTCTTGAAGAGGATATAGCATCATGAGACTTTCCACCAAGAAACATATTTTGATAACTCCCCATAAGTACCCCCAAAAGAGACAATGTTTTCCATGATAAGGGCCGCATGACACAATGGCTAGGAAGGCAGATATTATAAACATAAAATAATTTTCTGTTGTGAAAGAAAACTATAAAATAAACAGAAGTAACACAAAAAAATCCCTGAAATTATACACATATATTTAAAGGATGTAATGTCTTGCCACAATGAAAGATCAAAAAATTAATATTAGGATTCATATAGGACACATTTCACTCTTAAATTCTAAGGCGAAAGATTTTTTAAAGCATCTAATGCTTTATTACTGTAGAAATATACTTAGTTTCCCTTGGGAACTTGTGAATATGCTGACTTATTTAAGACTAATTCAGGAAAAACTGCGGAAACAACCATACGTCACTCAAAAACAAGGAAAATGCATGATAGCACTTGTGATCGGGGGACCCACTTATCAGCCTGATTGAGTTAAGAATTGATTGTTGGCATTTTAAAGGCAAATCATCAACCTTGTTTGGTAAACCCAGTGGAGAATTTTAAAGCTATATAAAAAGTGTAATTTCATCAAAATTTAGAAATTCTCTTAACAGAAAATGTTACTTCAGGTAATGTGAAAGATTGGAAAATAGGATTGCTTTTTGAATTTGAAAGTTATATTGTCATGTAGGCAAGGGCACAGAGAATTCAGGAAACATTTTTTGAGCAAATTCCATGATAAACACACATAGCTAAAATATAGAGACATGGGCATGACCTCTGCCCTTAAGTAACTTGCTGTCAATTGAAGGATGCCAATATATACACAACTAATCATACCTCAGGAAAAAAAATGATGTTATACAAGTTTCTAAGAATATCTGATTGATTTTTATCCATGTATGAAGGGTGGCTGAGAGTTCTGATTACATTAGACCTAAAAGATGAATAAATTTCCACAGTAGAAAGGATACTGCAGGCAGGAAGATAAATTTGAAAGGAAAATTGAAATTGTAGTGGGTGGGTAGTAAAACATCGGAGAAGAATGGCAGATATTTCCACAGTTTCTAGACTATGTGAATAAAAGAACTGTGAAACCATTAACTGAACTGGGAAACTGGAAAGAAAATAGAAATAAAATATGAATTTGGTTTTGCACTGATGGTTAAATTTAAGAACTGGCAGGACATCTATATAGGCATTAACAACAGTCAGCTGGAGATAGGAATCTAGACCAAGAAAAGATCAGGGCCTGAATTTTGAATCTTTCAAATAAAAGTTAAAGTCATAATGATGAATGAATTTTTCAGGTAAAAAAATAAAAATAAAAAGTGTATATAGGGGAAAACAAACATAGAATATTGAATATTACTGCTTTTTATGGTGTATTCAGAGACAGATTGAGACTAATAAGGTGTAGCCAGAGATAGCTTAAGAAATCCAGAGAAAACCAGTAAAAAGCTAGCGAAGGAGAGAATTTCAGGAACAAACTAGTGGCCAAAAACTCCAAAAACCACATAGAGGTTTTACAGGATAAAGACTAAAGATGGACCACTGTTGAAGACATTTCCTTCTTCAACACAAGATTGTTTTGAAAATTGTAGGCTGAACACGGTGGCTCACGCCTGTAATCCCAGCACTTTGGGAGGCCCGGGTGGGTGGATCACCCGAGCTCAGGAGTTCAAGACCAGCCTGAGCAACACGGGGAAACCCTGTCTCTACTAAAATACAAAATACTAGGCGGGCATGGTGGCATGCGCCTGTAATCTCAGCTTCTCAGGAGTCTGAGGCAGGAGAATCGCTTGAACCTGGGATGCGGAGGTTGCAATGAGCCGAGATTATGCCACTGTATTACAGCCTGCGCAACAGAGCAAGACTCCATCTCCACACAAAAAAAAAAATTTGCAAACTTGGATGTAAATATAGTTTCAGATATTTTCCTTGTAAATTCAGATATGGGCTTAATTTGTGTTCTGCTCCCAGGGTCTCTCTTGGTACGGGGGAAGAGAAAAAAAATTATTTGGATAATTTATTTTAAAAAATTTGGCTGCAACTGGCCAAGTAATTTACAACTTTATTACAGTTTACCCAAATACCAGAAGCAAAGGTATTTAGTACTTTAATTTTCCACTATGTTCATGAATGGAGAAGGGCATTCAAAACTCATCCAGGCATATTAAAAAGCTACCTAATATCAAGTCATTCTACTTTGTAAAAACATATTTCTCAGTCATAGCTTTTGACTTTGACTTTATCATTTCCTTATTAAGAGAAAGTAGTTGGCATTAATATTTTGAGGAACAATTATATATGGGCACAAAATTATAAGACACAAATACATCTACTCTTGAGCACTTTATAACATAATTAGGGAAATGGGCTATAATTTAATTAGGTAGAGAAGACGATCATGTACTTCTAACTGTAATGAGGAATAAACGAAAGTCTCAAGAAGGCACTAAAATTATCCATTGCCTTAAAGAAAGAGCAAATAAAATCAAGAGAAAGGATCATGTTATATCTAGGGATAAAATTAGCAGGAATTAACACCATTGTGTTATGAGGAAGTGGATACATCTGTCTAGACAAGAAAAAGGATAGGGGATATGGATTGGGTTAGATCCATGCTTATTCAAGCAAAACAGGGTTAGATATTTAAGGGCAAAGCCATATTTCTGATGGACTTAAAATTCTTAAATTCTTAAAATTGTTCAATGAAGACTTTTTTTTAAATTATACTTTAAGTTCTACGGTACATGGGCACAACGTGCAGGTTTGTTACATATATATACATACATGTGCCATGTTGGTGTGCTGCACCCATTAACTCATCATTTACATTAGGTATATCTCCTTATGCTATCCCTTCCCCCCCCATAATAGGCCCCGGTGTGTGATGCTCCCCCATTCCTGTGTCCAAGTGATATCATTGTTCAATTCCCACCTATGAGTGAGAACATGTGGTATTTGGTTTCTCGTTCTTGCAATAGTTTGCTGAGAATGATGGTTTCCAGCTGCATCCATGTCCTTACAAAAGACATAAACTCATCCTTTTTTATGGCTGCATAGCATTCCATGGTGTATATGGGCCACATTTTCTTAATCCAATCTGTCACTGATGGACATTTGGGTTGATTCCAAGTCTTTGCTATTGTGAATAGTGCCACAATAAACATATGTGTGCATGTGTCTTTATAGCAGCATGATTTATAATCCTTTGGGTATATACGCAGTAATGTGATGGCTGGGTCATATGGTATTTCTAGGTCTAGATCCTTGAGGAATCGCCATACTGTTTTCCACAATGGTTGAACCAGTTTACAGTCCCACCAACAGTGTAAAAGTGTTCCTGTTTCTTCATATCCTCTCCAGCACCTGTTGTTTCCTGACTTTTTAATGATTGCCATTCTAACTGGTGTGAGATGGTATCTCATTGTGGTTTTGATTTGCATTTCTCTGATGGCCAGTGATGACGAGCCTTTTTTCATGTGCCTGTTGGCTGTATGCATGTCTTCTTTTGAGAAATGTCTATTCATATCCTTTGCCCACTTTTTGATGGGGTTGTTTGTTTGTTTCTCGTAAATTTGTTTGAGTTCTTGGTAGGTTCTGGATATTAGCCCTTTGTCAGATGAGTAGATTGCAAAAATTTTCTCCCATTCTGTAGGTTGCCTGTTCACTCTGATGGTAGTTTCTTTTGCTGTGCAGAAGCTCTTTAGTTTAATTAGATCCCATTTGTCCATTATGGCTTTTATTTTTTAATACTATCACAAGAACAGAAAACCAAGTATCACATGTTCTCACTCATAGGTGGGAATTGAACAATGAGATCACTTGGACTCTGGAAGGGGAACATCACACACTGGGGCCTATTATGGGGCAGGGGGAGGGGGGAGGGATGGCATTGGTAGAGATAGCTGATGCAAATGACGAGTTGATGGGTGCTGATGAGTTGGGTGCAGCACACCAACAGGCACAAGTATACATATGTAACAAACCTGCACGTTGTGCACATGTACCCTAGAACTTAGAGTATAATAAAAAAATTACTATTATTTTATAAAACTGGAAAAATAAAAGAATGTATTAAAATAGTCAGCAGACAATTCTACTTAAGCCAAACAGAAGACCCAGCCATGTCTCAACAAACTTTTGACCTACAGAACCGTGAAAAAAATAAATGGATCTTTTTTTTTTTAAGACATCAAGATTCTCATAATTTGTTACGCAGTAACAGAAACTTAATACAGCTTTAGAAATTTCGGATACTTGGGATCCTAAAATCATTGTTCATTAGAAACATTTCCTAGTCCAGATATAGAAAAGAAATGTTTAGCTCTTGACAGCTTTGATAATTAAGATCAACTAAAAAGGATTACCTATACAAACTGGAAAATAAACCTCGGCTTAAGCAAAAACATGTATTCACAGGAAAATGCTCATTGAATTAGAAAACAAAAATTAGCATTGAAAGAAAATCTTGTCTAGCTACTGTCTTCAATTGTATAAATAATTGTTCAAGGAAGGCTGTATCTACTTCTTTTCCCAAAATTTCACAAGAAAGAATAATGCCTTCAAAATTCATCCAGGCATATTAAAATGCTACCTAATATCTAAATGCAATTTCTCTTAGCTAAATTTAACCACCACAGCCCTAGAAGATTACTAGTCAGGTTCCACACCCACACACACACACACACAGACTTTTCATGTATTTAAAAAGAACAACTCAAAGGAAAAAACAGGTCTAGCTAACAGACATAGCTCATACTAATTACTTTTTAAACCAAACTTATTTATTTGCTTTTAGATTGATAAGTAAAAATTGTATATATTTATGGCATATAACATGATGCTTTGATATATGTATACAATACAATGTAGAATGGCTCGATCAAGCTATTTGACATATGTATTATTATCTCTCAGATTTATTTTTTGTGGTGATATCACTTAACCTACTCTCTTAGAAATTTTGAAGTATACAACATATTGTTATCAACTATAGATACCATGATATATAATAGATGTATTAAACTTCTTCCTCCTGTCCAACTGAAATTTTTTGTCCTTTGACCAACATCTCCCCAGTTCCCTCACCCCCAGCTGCTGATACCCATTTTATTCTCTTTTTCTATGAGTTCAAGTTTTCAGATTTCACTTCTAAGTGAGATCATGCTATATGTGTGTTACTGTGCCTAGCTTATTTTGCTTAACACATTGTCCTCCAACTTCATCCATATTGTTGCAAATGATAGGATTTCTTTCTTTTTAAAAGTTGAATACTATTCTGTTCTGTATACATGCCACATTTTCTTATCCATTCATCCACTGATGGACACTTAGGTTGATTCCATATCTTGGCTAGTGTGAGTAACGAACACTACTGCAATGAATATGGCAGTGCAGATATCTCTTTGACATACTCATTACATATCCTTTGGATATATACCCAGTAGAGGGATTGCTTGATCACATGATAGTTCTATTTTTAATTTTTGTGGGTACATAGTAGGTATATATATTTATGGGATACATAAAATGTTTTGATACAGGCATGCAATGCATAATGATCACGTCATAAAAATTGGACTATCCATCCCCTCAAGCATTTATGCCTGTGTTACAAACAACACAATTATACTATTTCAGTTATTTTTAAATGTACAATTATTGTTGACTATAGTTACCCTTTTGTGCTATAAAATAGTAGTAGGTCTTATTCATTCTTCCTAACTATCTTTATTATACCCATTAACCATTCCCACCTCCCCACCCCCATTAGCCTTTTCAGCCTCTAGTAACCATCCTTCTACTCTCTATGTCCATGAGTTCAATTGTTTTGATTTTTAGATCCCACAAATAAGTGAAAACATGCGATGTTCGTATTTGTGTGCTTGGCTTATTTCACTTAACATAATGATCTCTAGTTCCATCCATGTCATTGCAAATCACAGGATCTCATTCTTGTTTATGACTGAATAGTACTCCATTATGTATATGTACCACATTTTCTTTATCTGTCCATCTGTTGATGAACACTTACATTGCTTCCAAATCATGGCTATTGTGAACAGTGCTGCAACAAATATGGGACTGCAGATATCTCTTTGATATACTGATTTCCTTTCTTTTGGATATATACCTAGTAGTGGGATTGCTTGATTATATGGTAGCTCTATTTTTAGCTTTCTGAAGAGCCTCCAAACTGTTCTCCAGAGTGGCTACACTAATTTACATTGCCACCAACAGTGTATGAGGGTTCCCTTTGATCCACATCTTCATTATTTGTTATTGTCTGTCTTTTGGATAGAAACTGTTTTAACTGGGCTGAGACGACATCTCACTACAGTTCTGATTTGCATTTCTTTGATGATAAATGATGTTGAGCACCTTTTCACCTGCCTGTTTGCCATCTGCATGTCTTCTTTTGAGAAATGTCTACTCAAAACGTTTGCCCATTTTTTGATCGGGTTATTCAACTTTTTTTCTATAGAGTGGTTTGAACTCCTTATATGTTCTAGTCATTCATTCATTGTCAGATAGGTAGTTTGTAAACATTTTCTCCCATTCTGTGGGTTTTTTACTTTGTTGATTGTTTCCACCACTGTGCAGAAGCTTTTTAACTTCATGTGATCCCATTTGCCAACTTTTGCTTTGGTTAACTTTGCTTCTGGGGTATTACTCCAGAAAACTTTTTCCCAGACCAATGTTCTGGAGAGTTTCCCCAATGTTTTCTTATTAGTAGTATCATAGGCTGAAGTCTTAGATTTAAGTCTTTAATCTATTTTGATATGATTTTTATGTGGTGAGAGATAGGGGTCTAGTTTCATTCTTCTGCTTATTTATATCCAGTTTTCCTAGCTCCATTTATTGAAGAGACTATATTTTTCAAAGTGTATGTTCTTGGCACATCTATTAAAAATGACTACACTGTAGCTGTCTGAATTTGTTTCTGGGTTCTCTATTCTGTTCCATTGGTATATGTGTCTGTGTTTATGCCAGTACTATGCTGTTTTGGTTACTATAGCACCGTAGCATAATTTGAAGACAGGTAAGGTGACTACTCCAGTTTAGTTCTTTTTGCTTGATATAGCTTTGGCTGTTCTGGGTCTTGTGGTTACATATATTTTTAGAATTGCTTTTCCTATTTCTGTGAAGAATATCATTAGTATTTTGATAGAGATTGCATTGAATATGTAGATTGCTTTGGATACTATGGACATTTAACCAATATTGATCCTTCTAATCCATAAACATGGACTCTCTTTCCATTTTTTTGTGCCCTCTTCAATTTCTTTCATTAGTGTTTTATAGTTTTCATTATCAGGATCTTTCACTTATTTGGTAAAGTTAATTGCTAGGTATTTATTTTTGTGTGTGGCCACTGGGATTACTTTTTAAAATTTCTATTTCACATGGTTCACTGTTGGCATATAGAAATGCTACTGATTTTTGTATATTGATTTCATATCCTGCAACTTTACTAAATTTATCATTTCTAATAGTTTTGTGTGGATTCTTTAGTTTTTTCCAAGTATAAGATCATATCATCTGCAAACAAGGATAATTTGACTTATTCCATTCCAATTTGGATACACTTTATTTCTTTCTTGTCTGATTTCTCGGACTTCTAGTACTATACTGACTAACAGTGTTAAAGGTGGGCATTCTTGTCATGTTCCAGATCTTAGAGGAAAAGCTTTCAGCTTTTCCACATTCAGTATGATACTAGTTTTGGGTCTGTTTGGATGGCTTTTATTATGTTGAGGTGTGTTCCTTCTATCCCCAGTATTTTGAGGATTTCATTTTTTATCATAAAGGAATGTTGAATTTTGTCAAATGTATTTTCAGCATCAATTGAAATGATCATATGACTTTGTCCTTCATTCTGTTGATATCATATATCACACTGATTGATTTGCATATGTTGAACCATCCTGGCATCCCAGGGCTAAATTCCACTTGGTCATGATGAATGATCTCTTTAATGTATTGTTGAATTTGGTTTGCTAGTATTATGTCGAGAATTTTTGCATCAATATTCATCAGATATACTGGCCTGTAGCTTTCTTTTTCTGATGTGTTCTTGTCTGATTTTGGTGTCAGGGTAATACTGCCCTTGTAGAATGAGTTTGGAAGTATTCCTTCCGCCTCTATTTATCAGAATAATTTGAGTACTACTGGTATTAGTTTTTTAAATGTCTGGTAGAATTCAGTGGTGAAGTGATCAGGTCCTGGGCTTTTCTTTATGGGGAGACTTTTAATATGACTTTGATCTTGTTTCTTGTTATCGAGTCTGTTTAGGTTTTGGATTTCCTAGTTTTAATTTTTTTGAGGTACCTCCATAATGTTTTCCAAAATGGTTGTACCAATATACATACCACCAACCGTGAATAGGGTTCCACTTTTGTCCACATTCTCACCAATACTTATCTTTCATCTTTTTGACTGTAGCCACTCTAATGGGTATGAGGTGATATCTCATGGTTTTTATTTGTATTTCCCTGATGATTAGAGATGTTGGGCATTTTTTCATATATGTGTTGGATTTCTATACGTCTTCTTTTGAGAAATGTCTATTTAGGTCTTTGTCCATTTCTTTATCAGTCTATTTGTTTTGGTGCTATTAAGTTGTGTGAATTTCTTACATATTTAATATATTAACCCCTTATCACATATACAGTTTGGAAATATATTCCCTCATTCTATGAGTTATTTATTCTCTATTGATTATTTGCTGTGCAGAAGATGTTTTACCTTGATGTAATCCCATTTGTCTATTTTTGCTTTTGTTGCCTGTGTTTTGATCATTTTGAGTATTACTCCAGAATATAATGGAACATTTCCCTATGTTTTCTTCTAGTAGTTTTATAGTTTCAGGTCTTATCTTTAAGACCTTAATCACTTTTAAGTTGACTTTTGAATATGATATGAGTGGAGGATCAAATATCATTCTTCAGCATGTGGACTGTCAGTTTTTCTAGCATCATGTATTGAAAAGATGATTGTTTCCCCATTGTATTTTCTTGGCATCTTTGTCAAAAATTGATTGACCATAAATGAATGCATTTCTTTCTGGGCTCCCTATTCTGTTCCAGTGGCCTATATGTATATTTTTGTACTGTTTATGTGTACTTGGAAAAGACAGTTATGCTCTCAGGTCTAATTTCTTAATCTATGAAATGAAGAATGAGAAGAAGGAAAAGCAGAATGGGCAGAAGGAGACAATGATTATAAAAGCTAAAATTTATTAGATAGTTAAAATTATATTACTATATCCATATACTCACTTCTCAAACACATCCTATGAGATAAGTACTATCATTTTATGAAGCCAGTATCACCTTAATACCAAAACCACAAAAGGACATAACAAGAACAACAAAAAAGAAAACTACAGACCAATATCCATGATGAACATAGATGCACAAATCCTCAGTGAAATACTAGCTAATCAAATCCAACAGCATATCAAAAAGATAATCCACAATGGTCAAGTGGGTTTCATATCCAGGAAACAGGGATGGTTTAACAAACACAAGTGAATAAATGTGAATTAAAAACAGAATTAACATAAACAGAATTTAAAAAGAAAATTAGATAAATAGAATTATAAACAAAAATCACTTGGTCATCTCAATAGATGCAGAAAAAGCCTCTGACAAAATCCATCAACTTTTTATGATTAAAAACCCTCAGCACAATTGGGATAGAAGGGACATACTTTAATGTAATAAAAGCCATTTATAACAAACCCACAGCAAACATAATACTGAATGGGGAAAAGTTGAAAGCATTCCCTTTGAGAACTGGAACATGACAAGGATGCCCACTTTCACCACTTCTATTCAAAATAGTACCGGAAGTCCCAGTCAGAGCAATCAGACATGAGAAAGAAATAGGGGACATCCAAATCAGTAAAGAGGAAGTAAAACTGTCACTCTTTGCTGATGATATAATTGTATACTTGGAAAATCCTAAAGATTCCTCCAAAAAGCAACTAGAACTGATAAATGAATTCAGCAAAGTTTCAGGATACAAAATTAATGCACACAAATCAGTAGGCTTGCTATACACCAACAGCAACCAAGCTGAAAATCAAATCAAGAACACAACCCCTTTTTACAATAGCTGCAAATAAATAAATAAATAACACTTAGGAATGTATCTAACCAAGGAGGTAAAAAACCTCTACAGGGAAAACTACAAAATAAGGCTGAAAGAAACTATTAACAACCTCTTTTTGTGTAAGGAGCATTATACTTAGAGAGATTAAGTAGCTTGTTTAAGATTACAAAGTTATTAAATATGGAGTTTAAATTTAAATCCTAATCTCTATGACTCCAACACCAAAGCTCTTAGCCACTGTGCTATTTGGATGTACCTAATTATGGTGTTTTTGTGAAGGTTAAATGAAATAATGAATGTGAACTAACACTGAAAAATATATTTGTTATTATTGCACTTAAAAGACAACAATTTAGTCATTATTTAGTCTTCTTTTTCCAGGTTATTTCACAGGTATTCCAAGATAAAGCTACTATAATTTCACTAACTAGTAGTTGGGGAAATTTTCTTTCAAATTATAAGACTATTAAGTTTTCTTTTTACCCAGAGATGATATCTGTAATCCACAAAACCAGATTTCTTATTGACAATAATTTTCTCTGCTTTGTTTGGTAGTATTAAGTGATAAGAAGCATATGCTGATACAGAAACATAAATATCTGTTTTGACCCAATGAGGACTTGGAAAGTATCATTCATCAAATTGAAAAATAAAATATATAATATAAATATAATTACTGGATTTACAAATGTTGGACTGAATCAATAAACAAAATCGAAGGCAATTATAATTACAATGAGAGAATGTTAATTTTAACAACGTAAAAACAACATAGCTCATAAAAATGTAGAGGATAAGGAAGGGAGACGAGGTAGAGAGAAACATGGAGCCATAATTTAAAGATAGGAATAGAAAAAACAAAACTAAAAAAATAATTAAGAATAATTGCAAACAGTAGCCTGGGACAGGCAGTAGAGAGTAGTAATATAAGACGGTAAATTTCCTATCATTGATTGTGTGTTGTTAATAATTACTGTGTGAAACTGATACATTTGAAAAATTAACAGAATAATTTAGGATTTTAAAACAAGAGTAAATTACAGGAAGGGTTGAGTAGTCATTAAGGAGTGTGGATTGGGGTGGCAGTGTTTTACTTTTAAATTTATGCTTTTTGGTGTTACTTTAATTTTTATTTTTGTTTTTATCATTTGCATGTATTACTTATAGAGTAATAAAATTATCACATAGCTAACCCAAAGGCAATCCTAGTTTGAATGTCAGACAATAGAGAAAGGAGAAAACTTGCCTTAGATATCAGACACAGGTATGAAAATAACAGAGATGAATCTCTCAAATGTAATGTTTAATGGAAAAAAAGCAAGAGATAAAAGTATGTATTTATTTAGATAAAATTCAGAAATGGATAATCAGACTATATTATTTAGGGATGCATGTAAGGTTGATAAAACTAGAGGCAACCAAGTAACTGATTATTACAAAGCACAAATTATGGCTGTCTTAAGGGAGGAAGGAACTGTGATCTGGGAGGGAAACAATAGAGGTTTTCCGGGTCCCTATAGTTGTCTATTTCTTGACCTGAGTGGCGGGTAGTTGACACTTATTAGAAAAGGAAGGCTATGGGCCAATTTCAATATAAAATAGTGCTCATACTTATTAGATTTCAAGAAAATTAAAATTTAAACCACAAAGATATATTTGCATACACCTACTAGTTTGCCAACAGTGTGAGAGTTGTTAGTATAACTATATTAAACATATAAACATAAAGTTTATAGTATACATATATGTAACAAATATATTTATAACACACTCTTCCATATATAATAAACTCATACATATGTAATATGTAACAAATATAATATACTCTTCTATATATAATAAACTCATACATATGTAATATTTCTCATAATTTTTAAAAATGACTTCATTTCTCCCCTGAACAAAAGACACCATGGGGCCAAGTGCTGTGGCTCACGCCTGTAATCCCAAGACCTTGAGAGGCCGAGACGGGTGGATCACCTGAGGTCAGGAGGTCAAGACCAGCCGGGGCAACATAGTGAAACCCCATCTCCACTAAAAGTACCAAAAAAAAAAAAAAAATTAACCCGGCATGGCAGTGCATGTCTGTAGTTCTATCTACTTGGGAGGCTGAGGCAGAAGAATCACTTGAACCCAGGAGGCGGAGGTTGCAGTGAGCCAAGATCGCTTCATTGCACTCCAACCTGGGCAACAGAGCAAGACTGTCTCAAAAAAAAAAAAAAAAGATATCATGATCAAGTAGAATTTTTTCCAGACAAAGAAACTATAAGAAAGGAAAATTACAGACCCATAACCTTTATAAAAATTATTAAAAATTAAAAATAGAACTACCATATGATCAAGGAATACCACTACTGGGTATATATCCAAAGGAAATGAAATCAGTATGTTAAAGAGCTATCTGCACTCCCATGTTCAATGCAGCATTATTCAGAATAGCTGAGACATAGAAACAACCTAAATGTCCATTGATGAATAATGGATAAGGAAAACATGGCATACATAATGTCCTCCAGGTTCATCCGTGTTGTCAAAAATCACAGGATTTCCTTCTTTTTTAAGGTATTCAGGCTTATGTTGAATAATAAACCAGACACAAAAGGACAAATAGTACATGTTACTAATTATAAGATGAATCTAAAATTGTCATACTCATAGAAGCAGTGAATGGAATGGTTGCTAGGGACTTGGAGGGAGAAAGGAGGGTCAAAAGGTATACATTTTGGTTATACAAGGTGTGTAAGTCCCAGAGATATACTGGACAGCATAGTGCCTATAATTAACAATATTGTGTTGTAAACTTACAATTTTGCCAACAAAGTAAATCTTATGTTAATTCTCCTTATCATACAAATAATAATAAAGAAATTGGGAGCAAACTTTTAGAGGGGATGAGTAAGTTCATGGTGTAGATTGTGGTGATGGTTTCACAGAGAATACTTATTTCCAAATTCATTAAGTTGTATATATTAAATATGTACAACTTTTTGTATGTCAGCTTTTTGTATGTCAATCATATCTTAACTAATTTTAAATAATCAATTTTATTTCTTATATACTAGTAATGAACAATCTAAAAATGCAATTAAGAAAAAGATTTAATTTATGACAGCATCGAAAAGAACTAAATATTTAAGAATAAATGGAACATAAGTCAAAGTCCATACACTGAAAATTACAAAATATAGTTGAAAAAATTAAAGAAGACAAAAATAAATAGAAATATATCTTATGTTCATGTAGTGAAAAATTTAACACTGTTAAGATGGAAATACTCTTCAGATTGATATACATATTCAATACAATCCCTACCAAAATCCCAGCTGTTTTATTGGGAGAAATTGACAAGCTAATCCTAAAATTCATATGGAAATGCAAGGGACCCTTGGCATAAAGAAAAATATATATATATCGGCAAAACAGAATTGAGAATCCAAAAAGCAACCCATATATATACATCCATGGTCAACTGTTTTCTGACAAGGCTGCCAACACTATACAATGGGGAAAAGAATAATCTTTCCAACAAATGGTGTTGGGACAACTGAACAATCACATGCAAAATAATGAAGTTGGATACTATCCTATACCATATATAATAACTCAAAATGGATCAACATCCTAAATATAAGAGTTAAAGCTATAAAACTCATAGAAGAAATTACAGGAATAAATCTTTGTCAATTGAGTTAGACAACTGTTTCTTAAATGTGATACCTGAAGTCTGACGAAAGAAAATATAGATAAACTGAACTTCATCAAAATTAAAAACATATGTGCTTCAAAGGACACCAAAAGAAAGTGAAAACGCAAGCCACAAACTAGGAGAAAATATGTGCAAATCACTTATCAGATACGTGACTTATATGCACAATACATAAAGAACTCCTACAACCGAACCATAAAAAGACAAATAATCCAATTTAAAAATGGGTAAATATGTTAAATAGACATTTTTCCAGGAAAGATATAAAAATGGCCAGTAAGCACATAAAAAAATGCTCAATACAGTCATTAGGAAAATGCAAATCAAACCTACAATGAGATAGCAGTTCACATCCACTAGGATGGTTACAATGAAAGTGACAGACGATAATAAATGTTTAAGAGGATAGAGAGCAATTAGAACCATCATTCATTGCTGGTAGGATTACAAAATGCTATAGCCAGTTTGGTAAGCAGTTTGGTAGTTCTTCAAAATGTTCAGTGTTACTATATTGTTACTATATTACCCAGGAGTTTTTTCAAAATGTTATAGATTTACCATACGATTCAGCAATTTCACTTCTAGCTACACACCCAAGAGAAATAAAAACATATATCCATAGATACAGTATGTGAATGTTCATAGCACCATTATTGCTAATAGCCCCAAAGTAGAAACAACCCAAATATCCATCAAGTGATGAATGGGTAAATAAAATTTGCTTTATCCATACAATGGAATATTACTTGTAAATAAAAAGTAATGAATGATTAATAAATGCTCTATAATGGACAAACCTTGAAAGCAGTATGCTAAGTGAAAGACTAAAAATACCACATAGCGTATTATTCTATTTATTGAAATATCCAGAATAGGTAAATAAATAAAGACAGAACACAGACTGGTGTTTTCCATGGCCTGGGGAAGAGGAGAATGGGAAGCAATTGCATAATGGGTAGAGGGTTTTCTTTTGGAGTGATGAAAATGTTTCAGAATCAGATAGACAGGGTGGTTGTACAATATTATGAAAGCTCTAAGTGCTACTACATTGTATACTTTAAAATGGTTAATTTTATGTTATGTCAATTTTACCTCAATAAAAAAATAAAGGCTGGAAAAAAAAAACTATCCCAAATGGGTTCACTCAAGCTCTGCCCTCTCTCACCCAAACCACTGACATAGCCTTCTAATGGGAATTACTACTTTTAGTTTTACCTCTCTATGATACATGCTCCACAGAGCAGCCAAAAATGACCTTTTAAACTTAAACCAGATCCTATCACTCACTTCTTCCAACAGTGTGTCATTGCACTTAGACTGAAATCCGAATACCCTACCTTAGCCCCACAACGTGATCTACACCTTGTCCCCCTCTCCAAAGTCATCTGGTACCATTTTCACTCTGGCCCTTCCTTTGTTTCTGGATCATACCAGCCTCTTTTCTGATGTGCAGCCTTTGGATTAGTTGGTCTCTTTCCTTTGCTGGCTTCTCGTTATATAGAATTCTGCTTATAAGTTCAGAAGTTCTCAGAGAGTTCTCTAAACTCCCAGGCAAAAGAAGACACCTAAACACTAGTTTCTTTTTATCATCGTATTTTACTTCTTGACAAGCATCTTCAAAGCTGGTATTTTCTTTGGCTTGTTTGTTTCTGATTTGTTTCTTTATCATCTCCTATCCCCAGAGCAGCTATTTTGGAATCATACTGCTAGGTTTCTAATCCCAGCTCTGTCACTTTTGGGAAAAATTATATTATCTCTACATAATTCATAAGGTTGTTGTGAAGCTTAGATGTGGTAATTTTTATAGAATGCTTAAAACTTTAGTAAATGCTAAAAAGCAGTAGTATATGCTAGTTATTATTATTATGTATTTTCAATTCTTTCCGTGATCATCCATATAAATGATGGCATTTGGTAGGATTTTCATATATTCAAACCACATCTTTATATTTTTTCTTTATCTGTTGGTTTTATGTTACCTAGAAAAAGCATCTGTTTTTTTTCAGATTTCTATGGTTCTGTGAGCAGTTTTCATCCTTCTGACATACATACACTATCAAAATAATAAAAGTTGCCCATGATGTCCTTTACTTCTCTTGCAGCAATTAGGTGGGACATCTCTGCCTTCTTTATCCCTTCCCTAAATGCTTCCCATCAACATCCTTCTTATCTGAGATCTGTGAGTAGCCTTCTCCAGTCTACACATTCCTTCACAAATACCCACCTCACAGAAACACTGGCCCCAGTGATCTGAGAGCCACAGAGTTAAGGTAACAAATATGGAGGGGACTAGCATAGCAGATAGGGGATTCTGAAGGTACAACACCACATTCACATTTGTGCTTGGTGAGGGAACAATAATTGTCTTAGGGTGAAGCTTCAGTAATAGTCATAAAATCAAGGAAGTGAGAGGGCACACTGAAAAATGGATTTTGAATTTCCAGCTAGTGGGAGATCATCTAGGTAGACAACAAAGATGAAAAACAATGATCAAATAAATAGACAGAAAAACAAACTTGTCAGAAAAAAATCTTCCAAACACCCATCAACTTATAGTTTTACCATATTCACTGAACCTTTTGTATATGTAGACAGTCATCGCCATTTGTAGGTATACTGAGAACTGTAAAGTCTTTAGAAAACCATGAAACTGACATAGCAACGTTTCAAAACATAAAACAGGGATTCTAATTGAGTAAAACTGTTGCAAAACATTACACAATTCTGTTGCTCTGAAAATATTAATGTGATCCTCCAGGATATAAATACATCTTCACTGAAATAAATTATGAACTAAAAGTATTCTTGATTATTTTATCTTACCAAGTGAAGTGATATGTATATATTTATATTTTCCATGCACAGTGGTCTGTTTTTCCATTATCTTTTCTTATGAGAGGCATAATGACAAATAATTCCAAAGAGTGTATAGCATTATTACAGCAGGTCAATCAAAGGGCTAATTATCTCCAGGAATAGCCCTCTTATCTAAGTGACATTATCTTGCTTTAAAGGTGATTAAATTAACAAATGAAGAAGTGATTTCATTTTTTAAAAACAATTCTGCAAGGAACCAGTCCATCACTGATGGGTATTTGGGTTGGTTCCAAGTCTTTGCTATTGTGAATAGTGCTGCAATAAATATACGTGTGTATCTGTCTTTATAGTAGAATAATTTATAATCCTTTGAGTATATACCCAGTAATGGGATTGCTGAGTAAATGGTATTTCTGGTTCCAGATGCTTGAGGAATCGCCACACTGTCTTCCACAATGGTTGAACTAATTTACAGTCCCACCAACAGTGTAAAAACATTCCTATTTCTCCACATCCTCTCCAGCATCTGTTGTTTCCTGACTTTTTAATGATTGCCATTCTAACTGGCGTGAGATAGTATCTCATTGTGGTTTTGGTTTGCATTTCTCTAATAACCAGTGATAATGAGCTTTTTTTCATATGTTTGTTGATCAGATTAAAGAAACACAGAAAAGCAGATTTCTGGGAAAACTCTGTTATAGATAAAAGTAACATATGGAACCTGGGAGGCAGAGGTTGCAGTGAGACGAAATCATGCCAGTGCACTCCAGCCTGGGGGACAGAGCGTGACTCTGTCTCAAAAAACAAAACAAAACAAAAAAACACCCTCATGCAATGAAAATCATGGCAGAGCACATTAATTTAATTGCTATAGAATTATATGATAGCAAATCACATGAAACTTTCACTCTGGTGGCTACCTTAGTATGAAGGTCTTTTTAATCCAATGATTACTTTTATGGTTTGGACAAGATAACTTCCTCGTTTCCATCAAACACGTGGGTTTGTGGAAGCAACATGAATGAACAGACTACTCTGTTTTACTGGTTCTATCAGAGTGATCACAGGATACTTGGTCATGTTTTAACTCTCTGCTTCAGTTTTCTACTTTCTGTCAAGAGAAAATAAAGTTTTCTTTCTATATTCATATTACATAGTTTCCTAAAACAAAACAAATAATGTATAAGTACAGTATATACTAGATACTGGAATTCACACAGGTACATACAGACTGCATAATGTGTGTGTACAAACTGAAAAATTTGTGGTACTATCAAAATTTTAGCCTGTTGACTATAGTCAGCATAACCTTTTATGCTTTTCTCCTTATTTTAAAGGCAGAACTTATTTTTTTACGTAAAATATTCAGGAAAGGCTCTGCAGAAGCTGGTTCACACCTACATTAATCTTTACAGGTATTTCTTTTATAAAAACTCCACATGGATTTCCTTTTAATAGCAAAAACATTGGCTGTTTACATTCTAGTTCATTAAACAAGGTAATTCTCCAACTTTGAACAAAGGTCATTAACTTGTAATTCATACCCAAATCAATAGAGAATTACAATAAGATGAATCTTGCAGGGTGTAAAGGAAAAGTTAGTTCAGAACTTCATTCAGAAGGCCTTTCTGACTTGGCTTTAATTGAATTTCGCTCCAACGCTTTGTTCCAAACACCATTCAAAATGCTGCGTATGTGAAGGTTTCTCAGAGACTCCTACTTCTCAATTCACCACTAAACTGGGAAAATTACTGTGGTTTTCTTTGTAAGCAAAATACCATAATAGCAACAGCACGATTATTCAATACCATCGTATCTTCCATATATGTTCTTATTATTCAAATTGGACTGTTTCTTTAAGCTTTATTTTTTTTAATATGACTTCTCCCCATAGCAATACTATTGGTAAAAATCTGCAGCATCGTTTTTTAAACTTTGAAGTCAAAGCGGTATCAAGACAACTCAAATCCTCAATAATATCAAAAAGCTTTTCATCCGTTGTGCAAAAAAAAATCCAGACTACTGATCTAATAAATACCAAAATTTCAGAATTGTTTTGCATTTTCCACATTATAGTTTGATATGTTAAATCAGATAGCATGTGAGAACATTAGTTTTTCAGTTAGGCAGAGTTGTGTTTGAATCTTTACAATTTACTAACTAAGCAATAATAAGCAAGTTATTTAACCTTTTTGAGCCTTAGCTTCTTCATCTGAGATAATGATAAACCACTCCCCTTCAGTTATTTACTGAGTTAATCATGTGAAGTGCCTATAAGATAGCTCCATAAATGATTTCTGTTTTATAGACATTATTGATTTTTTTTAAAAATTATGTTTTAAGATGGACCAAAGATCCAATATGTATTAATGTAACTTGTATATACTCAAAATTTTAAAATCTATTTTAAAAATCCAAGACATAATTGGATGATGTCCTGTAAAGGACATACTTATCAATTAATAGAGATTATAGAAGAAACATGCTATATAAAGTTCAACGTGCCACTCACAATTACAAGACAGAATATTTTTAAAGCAGCTTGCTAAAAAAATTTGTCTCTCTTTTTACTTCTTGAGTCTGATTAAGATGCTTAAGCCTCAAGATTTATGCCCATCTGCCTCTCCTCTTGCTGCCAGGATCTATGATTTGCACATGGTTTTCCACTGTGAAACTAGTGGGGGTGGGAAGGAGTGAAGGATGGTTTTAAACAAGACAGAACAAAACTAATCTCCATCCGTAAACAGATTTGTTTTTCCCTTCTAAACTCATGTAGTTTGAAGTACATGTTGGGGCGAATGATAACCAAAGTAACCAACTTTAAAATAATTTCATGACTACAGCAATTTCCCCTTGTATTAGCAAATAATAAATACTGTATGTTTCTATTTGTTTTTGTATTTACCGTAGAGGTTAATAAGAGATGATATTACCAATGGATTAAAAATAGAGGATATTAGAAAATGGAAAGTTATTTACTAGTATGTACTTTTTCTTTGTAAGTACGAATTACAGCATCCTTTAGGCACAATTTCATTTGAAATCACACAGTTTCTCATCATGAGTCTTTGTACTTGTGCACCCGATGGCTGAGGCAGCATATGAGGAAAGGTTTTGACTCCACTTAGCCAGAGGGCAAGTCAAAAAAATCACAAGTGAGTCTGTAAGACACAATCTCATTACCATAAAAATTACCACTGTAAATGCAGTGGTAACTCAAATTGCTTAAGAGCATGCTTTCTCACTTTTCTCTAACCTGCAGATATCTTTGGGAATAATGGCCTTAGTGGCCAAGGCCAGTCTTCTGGACTGAAGAGCTAAGTGTCAAGGAAAGATGCTTCTTGTACCATCAGACCCTAGGTTGGCCTGGGAGCTGTAGGCAAAATGTCCACAGACAATTCTGACCAGTGAAACCAATCAGCAGAACCTAGTCAAAGGAGGTTTCACATGGTGTTCTAATTGTTCTCAGATATCATATAAATCTTCAATTTTTTTCATGGTGGTTTTGTAAATAACAAACAATTGCTTCTTAACTAAAAATTATTACATAAACTGATGTCCTTCATTCTTCAACTCAACAAATAGCACTAGTGCTAAATGTGGGCCAGGTTACAAACAATTTTATAATGAGTTTTTATTGCTTTTTAAAAACACATGTTTCAAATGCTTTTTCTCTAATTCAAATACATAATTTTAATTCAAAAAGGGTAATTCTATTTTTAATATGGCCACTGTTATTATTTACTCATTATAACAACAAGGATGCATGGAAACATTTAGATAAAGTGTCTATTTCAGTGAACGCCACCACTTACTATTCCTTGTGGAACATATTTAATTGCCTGCTAAGGTTGGAGAAGTCTTGTGTAACTTTTACCGACAATCATCCTCGTGACCATCATCATTCCCAAAGATCAGTTTAACATAACTCCGTGAAAGAAGTCCATATCTTCAAGAATTTCCTGGAAAGTGTTAAGATAGAAAGACAAGTAGTTTCCCAGTGAGACTATAAAGACTGAGAAACTTTGCTTTGAATCCTGACTCAGTCCCTTTTGTAACCTTTGTAATAATCATATTAAACATGTTTTTGAACCATCTGAGATACAGTTTCCTCAACTTAAAACTGAGGTTATAATAACAACATCATAGAGTATGGTGAAGAGTATGTGAGATAATTTATGTAATTCACACAGCACATTGTAGGGACTCATACTGTAGGTTGCTATGTAGCTAGAACATTTAGGCTAATGCTCACTACTTCAATACCAAAAGAGCTCGCTCCAGTAGAGGAGCTGCTGTACCTCCTATGCAGTTTAGTAAGAAATGATGACGGGAAATGCTAAAGGGATAACAGAACACTAATATGAAAAGTGAAGCACATTTTTATATTTTACTCAAATGTTTTGTATACAAAGGCAGAAATACAACACAAGCCACAAATCAATAAAATCAATTTAAAATTATGAATTTGATATATTTTTTCTTAATCAATCCTTGACATCCATGGTGACTTTATGCTTACAACACATCAATTCAGACAAATTTCAAATGCTCAGTAGCTATATGTAGCTAGCTCCTGTATTAGAAAATGCACATTAATGAACATCTGACTGAATTTATCAATATTCATCTCAATGTTCCAGCAGTCTCTGGACACAGCCACAACTACACATTTGCTAATTCTGCAAAGTTTATATGTGATTCTCAAGGATAGCTATATTCTCCACTGAGATGACTTAAAAGAAACCCTGACTATTGAATTGTGAAAAGCTTTCCAAAATAAAATGTAATTACAAATGTTGTGAACCAATCTTCAATGTTTTTTCAAAAGAGTTTGAATAAATATAGATGCTTTCATTTAACAAGGTTGATTTTTCTTCTGTTAAGAGTTTAAATAACAGAAATGTCAAAACACTCTAATCTTTTTTTTCCTGGTGATGCTTTAATGTTAAAAATATTTCTCTAGAATACACACCATATGTCGTGAGGGAAGGAGAAAAAATGTTTTCCATAAGTGAATGAAACTTTATAATCAGCCATATGAGCTACAAGTCTTTTAAACTCTTGAAAGAAATAGAGCAGCCATTATTCAATGAGGCCATGGCTGCTCATTATACATAGACAGTAATTACCTAAGGTAAGAGGAACTAATGTCAAAAATATATAAACACATTTTTAAAATGTAATAGAATGAATAGGTAGGTTCGTTTATGCTTTGGAGGGGTTTGTACTATCTAGCATCAAAAATTATATAAAGATGCCTTTTGTTGATAAAGGCACACCTAATGCTTTGGTAGCTACTGAGTTGAATTCAAAGCTAAGCCAAGATAAAGAAATTCCTTGGAAAAAGATAATTAAGTCTCTATTATGAAAAAAGTCAATTTTCAAACTATGTTCTGTCTTCTCATAAAGGTAATAAATACTAATAATCTCCAGGTTTCCTAATCTATTTATTTTAAATATACTGGATTCATATTATTCTAAAGAATACTACTGAAATTAACGAAGTTATGACTTAACAGCAATGAGTTCAGAAAGATTATGTCAGAAATAATTCTGGCAAAAGCCAAAAACGTATGTGCATAATATATACTTCATTTAAAAATAGAAACACCATATTTTCACATAAATTTCCTCCTTATTGCGTATGATATATTTTTGTTCTGAGAGGAAAATGTAAAATAATCTGTGTCTCCTGCATAATGAGTTTTATTTAGGTGTAGCACCAGAGATATGGGTGTCAAGTGGGATCTATGTTGGAGTAGTTGATTTGGCTTTAGGATGCCAAAGGTAGTGATTTACAATGAAATCTAGAAGGCAATTTGCCCCAGTACCAGTGAAAATTCTGGTCAGGACAGAATGTTTTATGTAGAGGAGAAACTCGAAATCAGATATTAGTAGCAAATATTGTTCCAAGCTACCAGTCCTTTGAAGACACAATCCTAGCAAGTAGTTGAGGATATGACAGGCAAGGTCCTTCCTCTACTGAAGATGGCTAAAAGGACTAGACATTGTGTCAAGATCTGGATTCAAGACAGAGCTCCAATACCAAAACAGAATGGTAAAGACAAACAGCAAATGGAGTGTACACCTATATAGAGAGAGACAGTCAATATGTCAAAAGGGCGAGAAGAATCAGCAAATGGATAAGAGTGCAGATGCCTTAATCACATAATATTGAGCCCAAGGCAGCAGGACTACTTCTTTTTATTTATTTATTTATTATTATTATTATACTTTAAGTTCTAGGGTACATGTGCATAACGTGCAGGTTTGTTACATACGTATACTTGTGCCATGTTGCTGTGCTGCACCCATCAACTCGTCAGCACCCATCAACTCGTCTTTTACATCAGGTATAACTCCCAATGCAATCCCTCCCCCCTCCCCCCTCCCCATGATAGGCCCCGGTGTGTGATGTTCCCCTTCCCCAGTCCAAGTGATCTCATTGTTCAGTTCCC
The DNA here is from genome assembly GCF_003255815.1 of Theropithecus gelada. Lineage (NCBI taxonomy): Eukaryota > Metazoa > Chordata > Mammalia > Primates > Cercopithecidae > Theropithecus > Theropithecus gelada. The sequence goes on from NW_020257756.1 coordinate 133,504, forward strand.
ACCTATGAGTGAGAACATGCGGTGTTTGGTTTTCTGTTCTTGTGATAGTTTGCTAAGAATGACGGTTGGCAGCAGGACTACTTCTAAACCACTGTAAGAGGAAAACTGTTCCCATGGGTGTGCAGTTTCTCCTTCTCTCTCCCTCTTTCTTCTTTGCTTGAGTGATGTGTTCTGCAATAACCTAGCATATAGGCTATTTGAGGATTCAATGAAGTCACATACATATAAACATCTAGTATGCAATAGATATTTCATAAATCCTGTCTTCCTTTATGTGAAGAAGGGTTAACTAGGAGGAATAAAAAAGTCATTTTTTAGGGTCAGCAGGGGCCCAGTCACAGACCAGGAAAAGAGAAGGCACTAAGCATAAAACCAGGCTATATGTGTAAATAATGACCGAGTTACAAACCCTTTTAAAAGACTTAAAACCAAACAAACTATCATTATATACTGAGACAGGTAAAATCAATAACCTGTAGAAACAATTGTACATTTTTAAAAATAATGATGATGCTTTAAGGGTATTGATTTTTTAAAACAAACATTTCTTTGATTATCCTAAATAATGATATTCTCAGAAACAGAAATCAAGTAAGATGAAAGCCCATGTTATTTTATATATTTTAATTGCATCTGCAAACACTTTTTGGGGTTTGTGACATCATATCAATTCCTATTGCATTATATTACTACTGGCTATATCTTTCATCATAAAACCCAAGAATGCATAGTAATCTATAGCAGTAAAATTCCACATTGTATAAATCTACATCAAAATTCACAGGAAATATCCAAGTATTATTTATAAGAATAATTTCATCTTGTGAATCTGATCAAATTATAAAGAGATGAAACCTGAAATGGAATTTAACTTTATTAAAATATGTGATTGCATATTTCTTCCTTCCTTCATATTTAAAAGGTTAAAACATGACATTTTGGGTCCACATTCAACAGTAAGTAGTTTAAGTATAATAATGAGATTCCATATATCTGACCAACAGGGCTTTAAATACTGGGGGCTGGATGTGATGGCAATCAAAAAAAGCAGAAAGGCAACAAAAAAGTAGGAAAAATCTTGTTCCTTCCAACATACATACATTGTTTTATATGCACGTATGTGCAAATATAAAATTTTTATATAAATTTAGATATACATAAATTTATATATAACCTTATTCTGTGGGTATGTGTATATGTGTGCACATAGTGTGTGTATATGTGTTTATATCTGTTTATTTTTAAAGTTTTACAAAAATGCTGACTACAAATGATGTTCCTAGCTAGTATTTTTAGTAATGTAATGAGTTATAAATGACTTATATAAATATTTTAATATAAAATCTGCTTGAAGATATGAGGAATGGTCTGGATTGGCTTTCTAAGTCAGGTTATTAATAATTTGTTTCACTGAACAACAATCCTATAGTTATCATCAGTGTCCAGTAATGACATTCTCTTTCTGAAATATGAGTATTGTTTTCCAAAATATATTTTCCATGTTAAAAAATATTTTTAAATGCTAATAGTAAAACACAGAAAAGGGTATAGCGGAAAAGGAAATTATCCCTCCAGTAATGCAGTGGTTGATTTTTTGCCAGTATTTTGTTATTCTTTGGCTGTATTTTATTCCTGTTTTCTCTATAGCTATGCATCTATATGTGTATGCATGTGTCTGTGTTATCAAATTGTGATCCTACCATGTCCAAGTTTATACCCTGCTTTTACAATTAACTACTTACATTGTGGATATTTGTAAGAAAAATAAACACACTATCATTCAAATGCACTATCTTACAGAGCTGTGTAATACTCTATGATATCTATTTACTTGGACTTGTTATTAGACATTTAGTTATTACATGTCATATATGTCACTGCTATATGTCAGTATTATAAATCCTAGTCAATATCTGGTACTTTCTTAAGACATGCCCCTAGAAGCAGAATAATTACTGAATCAAGGGTATGACTATTTTATGGATATTTTCCATATTATAAAATTTATTTTTTGAAAGGTTGATTCAAATTACACCCTAGAGGTAGAGTATGAGAATGTCTACTTTTATGTAGTAAAAACTTTTTAAAAATCTGGGCTAATTTGATAGATGAAAATGGTACTTAGAGTTTTCATTTCATTTTGTATGATCAATAATGAGGTTTTCATTTTGTATATTTAGAAATCCTTTCTATGCATTTTTCTGTAAACTGTCTACTTTATAGTGTTCTTCTAATTGATTGATTCTTATCTACTGAGACTATTAATCCTCTTCTTACTAATTAAAAACAACTTTCTACCACATCAGTCATTTTTAATTTTGCTGATAACTATTTTCTGTCAAGAATATATTTTTTTATGTAGTCCAATACATCAATCTTTTTACTTCTGGTGATTTTTCCTTTTGTGCTTAGAAATCTTTTACAATTCTCAACTACTCACACACATGCCATTCTAATCTGTATTTCTTTTTTATTTTTTGCTTCACAGTGGTTATTGTTATCATTGAGTTGGTTAGCCTGTTTCTATTATTTTTCTTTTTTTGGTCAAATGAGGTGAAGGGAAAAAAATGATGATCAAACTTGACTTTTTTCCAAATAGATGATTTTCCAAGTTTCTCTATTGAAGACAGAAATGTTCTCTGCAGTTTTGTAATGTTTCTTTGAAAGAGAGAGAGAGAGAGAGTGAGTATGTGTGTGGGAATTATCAATATAGCACAGCAGCTTTCATGTAAGTTCTGAAGTCACATTGGATTTATAACTGGCTTTACCACTTACTAGTGTTTCACCTTGACAAATCATCTAATCTTCGTATGCCCAGATTTTCTAAGTGTAAAGCATGGATAACAATAATGTCAGCTTCATTATGATGTGAAAATGGCATAAACTAATCACACAAGGAACCTAGAGAGCACCAGCTCACCTGCTGAGTCAATCGACCCAATCAAGCAATCCTGGGTTCTAATCTCTAGATTTGGCTGTGGGAGAACAGAGCTCCTTATAATCCACATCTGAAATTCAGCATCTCTACCATGTGGCTTTCAATTTGGGGAGGTTCATATCGGGTCTTTTCTTACCCTCTGTCTACCTCAGCTTTAGGATTTTGAGTGGATTACTGATCTCCTTTCAAGATGTTCGCTTAGGATAGACTGAACTTTGCATAAATCATAAAAGACCATATTTTAAGTTTATCATCCTGAACATCCCTTCAAATATGGTGAAAATTTTAGCAGTATTTATCCTGTCTCTTGATTCTTGCACCAATACCATAATGTTTTAATTTTTGATTGTATAATTAAAAAAAATAAATCTAACAGGTTAAATATGTGCTCCCTCCCACACACACTCCCCCTATTCATTAATGTTTAATTAGTTATTCTTTTCCTGTGTTTTGACAGGTGATTACACATAAAATAGAAAGATAATGTTAGAAACATACCATTTTAAACCACAGTCCAAAAATTCACCTGGTTTATAGACCTTTGTGTTTCACACAGGAGTAATATTTCTTAGTTAGAGGGTTGCTTTTTTCCTTTTCTTTTTTCTCCTCTTTCTCCTTTCTGTTCGTCCTCTTTTTCCAACCTCTTCTTCTTTTCTTTGCTAAATAATTAATAACCACAACCATAAAATCTTACTTCAGAAGATTTATTATCCTCATTTTTTCTGTAGTGAAATTTTTACTGGACAGGAGTGGGACTGACATGTCCATACTGCCCCTTTAATGCCTCTTCTGTGTCAAAAATATCCTGCTAGGTACTTTTCACAGTCCTGTGGGGAAAACAGAAGCTCAGAGGGTTCAATAAGGTGCTCCAGGTTATGTAACTGATAAAGGGATTTCATCCCAGTATAAATCAAACCTGTGTAAACATCAAAGCCAAATCCTAAACAACTATTCCATAAGACTCAACCAAGGGATGTGAAAATGAAGAGGATGGAGCCCTGATTACATAATAGGGATTGGGAGCAGACTTCATAAAAAATGGCATTCAAGCTGAATCTTTGCTTTTTGTTTTTGTTTGTTTGTTTATTTTTGAGACACAGTCTCACTCTGTCACCTATGTTGGAGTGCAGTGATGTGATCTCAGCTCATTGCAACCTCTGCCTCCCAACTTCAAGTGATTCTACTGCCTCAGACTCCTGAGCAGTAGGAATTACAAGTGTGTGCCACCGCTCCTGGCTAATTTTTGTATTTTTAATAGGACAGGGTTTTGCTATGTTGCCCAGGATGGTCTCGAACTCTGGGCTTAAGTGATCTGCCTGCCTCAGCCTCCCAAAGTGCTGGGATTACAGGTATGAGCAACCGGGTCTGGCCACAGGCTGAATCTTTAGTTATGGATAAAGTTTAATAGGTGGAAAAAAAGGGGAAAGACCTTGTAGGCAAGGGAAGCGCATGATCAGAGTCACCAGAGATAAAGCATGCAGCAAGCTTCTGAAACTGGGAGAAGACTGTAGATAAATTGAAGCATTGAAAAAAAGGTTAGAAATGAAGGATGAGCTAGATGCTGTATAGCCTTGAACATTATGCTAAGAAGTCTGCAATTTTTTTTTTTCTTTTTGCCTTTAAGTAAGGAATCTGGAGCAGGGAGTGATGGAGGAGGAGTGGGGTGATCTCTGGGTAGGAAGTTAGCATTAAGATAGTAATAGTTTCTAAGAGTAATCTGATCCAATCCACATTTTAAGAAGCTAATGCTGAATGTTTTTGTTTGTTGCCTATTACTTTGTGGCCTCTGACATTTTTGTTTGACATATGTAGAGGTAAATAAATGACTAAATATTTTCCTTGAGCACCAAGGGTACAGAGTTACTAACTCAAAGACTAGTTAGGACTGTTGGTAGATTCAGTGTCAGTTAATAAGATAATTTGATATTTCCAATTAATCTGTGGTTTGGGTTATAAATTAATCCAATATATAGTTTTAAAATCCACCTTATATATAAAGTAATAAGCTATAAAATGTGTCCTCAGTGATCTAGGACAGTGGTCAAACTACACTTGGCCTCATGTTGCTATCACAGATGATTAAATGCTGGTTCTCATGAAGCTAAATCTATCATCTTACAAACTACCCTTAGGATTCTCAATATAAAAAAAAGCATCCAACCAATGGCCTTAGAGGCCTTAAATACCAGTGTTCTGAAGAGGCTTTGAAAGCAACAAGCTTTCACAGCTCATAAATTGGCATGACAGATCTGTCAGTAACCACATTTTAAATGCCTCCCTGGGATTTCAAGTTTCCATTTTGGAAGACCTGTTTTCATTTTATATCCCATTAAATTATGATGGTACTTCAGCTTTTTCCTTTAATAATGGTGTAAATCTATTTGAAAGATGAATCACTAGGCTTTGTAGTGCATCCATCAGAGGAGTCATTCACTCTGGAGTACTGGCCCTCAACCCTACGACATCACTGCATCTTGGACAAGACGATATGTACTGCTGAGTCAAGACATGAACCAGAGCAATCACGTCACCAAGAACCCTCTCGCAATATTTATTTTTATTTTTATTTTATTTTACTTTAAGATCTGGGATACAAGTGCAGAACATGTAGGTTCATTACACATGTATACATGTGCCATGGTGGTTTGTTGCACCTATCAACCAGTCATCCAGGTTTTAAGCCCCGCATGCATTAACTATTTGTCCTAATGCTATCCCTCCCCTCACCCCCAACCACCCCCAATGGCCCCAGTGTGTGTTGTTCCCCTCTGTGTCCATGTCTTCTCATTGTTCAACTCCTACTTAGGAGCGAGAACATGCAGTGTTTGGTTTTCTGTTCCTGCGTTAGTTTGTTGAGAATGATGGCTTCCAGCTTCACCCATATCCCTGCAAAGGACATGATCTCATTCCTTTTCATAGCTGCATAATATTCCATGATGTGCATGTACCACATTTTCTTTATCCAGTCTATCATTGACGGGCACTTGGGTTGGTTCCAAGTCTTTGCTATGGTAAATACTGCTGCAATAAACATACGTGTGCATGTGTCTTTATAGTACAATGATTTACACTCCTTTGGGTATATGCCTAGTAATGGGATTGCTGGGTCAAATGATATTTCTGGTTCTAGATCCTTAAGGAATTGCCACATTGTATTCCACAATGGTTGAACTAAATTACATTCCCATCAACAGTATAAAAGCGTTCCTATTTCTCCACAGCCTCGCCAGTATCTATTGTTTCTTTTTAATAATAGCCATTGTGACTGGTACAAAATGGTATCTCATTGTGGTTTTGATTCACATTTCTCTAATGATTAGTGATGTTGAGTTTTTTTTCACGTTTGTTGGCCACATAAATGTCTTCTTTTGAGAAGTGTCTGTTCACATCCTTTGCCCACTTTTTGATGGGGTTATTTTTTTTCTTGTAAATTTGTTTAAGTTCCTTGTAGTTTCTGAATATTGGACCTTTGTCAGATAGGTAGATTGCAAAAATTTTCTCCCATTCTGTAGGTTGCCTGTTCACTCTGATGACAGTTTCGTTTGCTGTGCAGAAGCTCTTTAGTTTAATTACATCCCATTTGTGAATTTTGGCTTTTATTGTAATTGCTTTTGGTGTTCTAGTCATGAAGTCTTTGCCCATGCCCATGTCCTGAATGGTATTATATTGCCTAGGTTTTCTTCTAAGGTTTTTATGGTTTTAAGTCTTTAATTAAGACAATTAAGTCTTTAATCCATCTTGAGTTAATTTTTGTATAAGATGTAAGGAAGGGGTCCAGTTTCTGTTTTCTGCATATGGCTAGCCAGTTTTCCCAGCACCCTTTATTAAATAGAGAATCCTTTCCCCATTGCTTGTTTTTGCATGGTTTGTTGAAGATCAGATGGTTGCAGATGGGTGGTGTTATTTCCGAGGTCTCTGTTCAGTTCCATTGATCTATATGTTTCTTTTGGCACCAGTACCATGCTGTTTTAATTACGATAGACTTGTATTACGGTTTGAAGCCAGGTAGTGTGATACCTCCAGCTTTGTTCTTTTTGCTTAGGATTGTGTTGGCTACACGGGCTCTTTTTTGGTTCCATATGAAATTTAAAGTAGTTTTTTTCTAATTCTGTGAAGAATTTCAATGGTAGATGGGATGGCAGTAGCACTGAATCTATAAATTACTTTGGGAAGTATGGCCATTTTCATGATATTGATTCCTATCCATGGAACCCTCTCAAAATCTTGACCATATTTGGAATTTTACCCATTGTATGGATTCTAGTTGTTTGCTAATTCTATCTCCTGCAGACCTCAGCCTAGAAAAATAAACATGTAACTTTGATAAGATATTAGTAGTTGTATACCACACACACTTGAATACAAACCCCTAAACACACACACACACACACACACACAAACACATACAAAACCCACCCAACCTTTCCCTACATTAAATATCTTTATTTCCTCTCTTGCTCCTGCTCTGCTATGTGAGATGTCTGCTCTGCTTCACCTTCTGCCATGAGTAAAGGTTCCTTGAGGCCTCTCCAGAAGCTGTGCAGACATCTGCACCATGCTTCCTGTACAACTTGCAGAACAGAATTAATAAGAAGCCGCCTAAAAAAATGAATAAGCCCCCCACATACACACAAAAGATGAGCCTCAGCAGAAGGAGATACTGGGCCATTTTTCTTCAGGACCATTAACCTCAAAGTCGAAGGCAGAGGCCAAAACTCTGGCTCTGGTTAAGACACAAACAGTGGATAATGCAAATGAGAAATTCGGAAAACCCCCAGAAAACCAAAAGAAGCTCTCTGACAAAGATACGGCAATCATCAAGATCCAAACCTGGTGGCGGGGCACCCTGGTGGACCAGGCACTGTGGCACACAGCCCTTAGCACCTGGATCATTCAGTGCTGATGGCAGCTGATACCGTCCAGGATTCTGGAGATGAGGCAGTGGACGGCACTGGAGGCCTTCTCACGGGAGAAGTGGGCAGCAGTCACACTGCAGTCCCCGGCCCACATGTGCCACATCTGCCAGTGCTAATGCCACATTCTCAATGCTGTCTGCATCATCCAGGACGACTGGAGGTGCCTCTGTGTTTCCTGGAGGCTCATCAAGGTTCGTTACAGAGTGATGGCCAACCACTGCCTCTTGAGCTGGAGATCTTGAGGAATTGGCCGGGCTTGTCTGCAGCCCCATGTGGAGAAGGACTCCAGTCCTTATCTAAAACATCAAACACAGAGACTGTGTTTGATGAGCAATGTCTGCCACAGGAAGGAAAGTTCAGAGTACAGATCAGTCAATTAGCCAACCTCAGGAAGCATCATTCATGTTTGGTCTATGTAAATGGTACACCCTCCCCAAGACTGGGTATAATGGAAGGCTGGGGGCTGATAGTGATGGCAATGGCATCAAATTCTCCAGAAATTCACCCATCTGGGTCTAGTTGCTCAGGGTTTGTTCCCTGATTCACACAACTGAGAGGAGTCTACCCATCCCAAACCCTGTGATCCTGTCTCCCCGCCCAGCTGGGGGCTATATCCTCATACTCGGCTTCTGAGTCAGAATCTGAGACCCAAACTGGAAGCTGTTAGCATAACCCAAGCCCTCATTCTCATCTCAAACCCTATCTTTCCCTGGCCCTCAATCCCCAAATGGAAGCTAGAACTCATTTCCTTCAGACCAGCCTGGCATAGGAGGTTCCACAGGCAAGGGGGTGGGAGAGAGACCGTTCTGCTGCCAGCCCAACCCTCTGGTGAGTGTCAGACCCCAGGCTACCACAGCACCCTCTCCCCAGGACTAACCTCTTCAATGACTGGTCCAGGCAGAGCTGGCTCCTCTGAAAGTTCCTTCCTGTGAAATACTGCCCCCTGGTGTGGGGTTGGGACACAGGTAATGATAAAGGGCCAATTAAGAGGTCAAGGTTTGTGCTGCTTTGATGATCAGTGATGCTGAACATGGTTTCATACATCTGTTTGCCATTTAGCAAAAGACAATGTAGAGTATATTTCAGGATACTTAGAAAATTTTGAATGCTGTCACCACAAAGAAAGGATAAATGTTTAAAGTGATGGATACGGTAAATACTCCAATTGATCATAATATGATGTATAAATGCATTGAAATATAATATTGTACACCATAAATATGTATAATTGTAATATCAATTATAAATTTAAAAATAAAATAAGAAAAATATATCCTTGTTTCTCTGGCGTTTAAAAACAAAGCTTGAGTATAAAAGAATGTGTATAAAATGTTGCCGTCTCATCCTGTTGCTATTTCCCCCCTGAAATTTTTCCTTAATTTAATCAGCGATATTATAACACAGTAGCACCATTATTTCCTAATAGTATAAAGTTCAGCTAGTTACTACCATACAGACTTCGCTTTTGAGAGAGAAAAGTGATGATCTGAAGATACAGATTGCAGCAATAATACAAGTGAATTGTAATTTGAAGGCCTAAATACCACTGCTGTGAGCAGAAATAGGAGTTTTGCCTATGCCAATACGTTCTATTAAATGGGCTGAAGATTGCCTGGCATACTCTTAAGAGCGCCAAATTTATTAATGAGGCAGTGTTGGGTATCTAAATGCAAATCAAAAACCCCCATTCTCCCTCCTCTGCCTGTATTTCTTGAGATGATTAAAAATAACCACTGCTTCTGAGTGACTGTCACTCAAAACTCTGTGCAGGATGCAATAGATGCAGGGCCCAGCAATGTTTTTAGACCATCAAGCATTGGCTCACTGGAAGGTGCTGAATAAATTAAATCACAAATATAAACCCCAGGTTGATGTGTTTGAACTTCTCAGCAAACATTCTTCATACATATTTAATTGCTCCATTGAGACTGTTACTGTTTGGAGAGGTTCCAGGCATTATTTCCATTCCATTAGTAAGCTTGCAGGGTGTCTACTTCTTAACCCAAAATGATTGATTCTATAAATGCCTTTCCACTGACTGACCTGAACGCTAATTGAGTTTGTGTATAGATTAAAAGAAAAAGTGTGTTTTCAGAAAATGTTCAACATATATTGCTGTCACTTAAATTCCTTGTAGCAGGAGAAAGTGGCACGTCTAAATGATGACACTAAACATCTTATCTGAATTGGCTTTTTAAAACACAGTGTGCAGCAAATTAAGTTACAATGCTAGAAAAAAGTAGTGAAAAATACAGTTTTCAATGCAAAGCAAACAGTCTTCTTTAAGAAGAGCATAAACATTTGTGGATATATTAATACCTCATTCTGGCAGCTTCCAATTCTCCTTGTGGTTAATATATTTATTGTAAGAAAACATATAAATTTATTTTATTCTATTACAGAAAAGTAAAACCCAGAATATCTTATTATTTAGTTCTACTAGGGAGGGAAAACTAAATGTATCTTAAGATATTTTACAAACATATATCAAAATAGTAAAGTGTCCATTACTGTACTTTTAAAGTAAAACTCCTACCTTTATGCATAGTTCATAAAAATAAGATATACCTAAGTAATGGTAATGTAATGTGACTCAGCTTAAGAAACTGAGCTTATAATTCTCCTATTTATTTATCTCTTTGTTAGTCTGTAGATGCTGATCAAATTAAAATTCTTAATGTTCTAACTTAATTTAGAACAAGTAAAATTAGTTTTTAAAAAGTGATGCATCTAATAATTGTTTTGGATAATTCCCATATGGAGTTATTTTGATGCTATGTACATTGTATATAGAATGTATTTCTTTTAAATGGTCATTTCTGACCAATAACTGTAGGATAATTTGGGATTATAGAAAGTTCTGTTTTCCTGACTGATTTTTTCCTAACAATCATTCTAATGTCCACCACAAGCACTCTCTTTAGTCATCTTACTATACTATCCAGAGTTCTCAGCAGCATTTTGTTGGTTGCTCCCTAAGCTTTTTCCTTAAATAAGTACATTGACAGAAAAAAAGGCATACAAATAGGAAAGGAAGAAGTGAAATTGTCTCTGCTGATGACTTGATCTTATACATAGAAAATACTAAAGACTCCAACAAAAAACCGTTAGAACTGATAAATGAATTCAGTTAAGTTGCAGGACATAAAATCAACATATAAACATTAGTAACATTTCTGCATGCTAAAAACAAACTATCTGAAAAATATTTTTTTAAATCCCATTTACAATAGCATCAAAAATTAAAATACTTACAAGTAAATTTAACCAGGAAGATGAAAAATCTGTATGTTGAAAACTATAAAATATTGATGAAAGAAACTGAAGGAGAGACAAATAAATGGAAAGATGTCTAGTGTTCATGGATTGGAATAATTAACAGTTATAATTTTCATACTACCCAAAGCAATCTACAGAGTCAAGGCAATTGCTATTGTGATTCTAATAGCATCCTTCACAGAAAGAGAAAAAAAAAAAACTCTGAAATGTGTATAGAATCACAAAAGACTCTGAATAGTCAAAGCAGTCTTGATCCAAAAGAACAAAGCTAGAGGTATCGCATTACCTGATTTCAAAATACACTACAAAGTTATAATAATCAAAATAGCATGATACTAACATAAAAATAGACACACCAACCAATGAAACAGAACTGACAGCCTAGGAATAAGCCAACCAATTTATAGTCAATTGATTTTTGACAAAGAAGCCAAGAACACACAATAAGGAAATGCAGTATCTTCGTAAGTGGTGCTGAGGAAAGTGATATCAAAATACAGAAAAATAAAATTGGACCCTTATCTCACCCCATATACAAAAATCAACACAGAGTGAGTTAAAGACTTAAACCTAAGGCCCGAAACTTATAAAACGATTAGAAGAAAACACTGAGGAAAAGATCCATGACATTGGCCCGGGCAATGATTTCTTGCACACGATCACCAGTTGCCTAAAGACAAAATAGACAAATGAGATGACATCAAATGAAAAACCTACTGCATAGCCAAGGAAATAATCAACAGAATCAAAAGACAATCTATGTAATGGAAGAATATATTTGAAAGCAATATATTTGATAAGGGGTTAATGTCTAAAGTATATAAAGAACTCAAACTATTCAATACCAAGAAAAACAAATGTGATTAAAAATGGGCAAAGGACCTGAATAGACATTTATCCAAAAAAGACAAACACATTAGTTTACCTAATGTTGAACTGTTTTGTGTTGCTAGAATAAAAATTATTGGATTATGGGGGGGAAAAATACATACAAATGGCCAACAGATATACAAAATAAAATGCTCAAAATCACTAATCATCAGTGAAATGCAAATTAAAACCACAGTGAGACATGACTTCACACCTGTTAGAATGACTATTATCAAGAAGATAAAATATAAGTGTTGGTGAAGATGTAGAGAAAAGGAAGTCCTTGGACACTGTTGGTGGGAATGTAAATTAGTGCAGCCATTTTGAAAAACCATGTGTAAGTTCCTCAAAGCACTAAAAATATAATTACCATATGATCCAGCAATTCCAAGTCTGGATAATATCCAAGGGTATTGAAATTAGTATGTCAAAGATATATCTCACTCCCACGTTTATTGTAGCATTATTCACAATAGCTAAGATATGAAATCAACCTAAGCGCCCATCGATGGATGAATGGATAAAGGAAATGCATATACATACAACAGAATACTATTCAGCCTTAAAAACGAAAGAAATTCTGTCACTTGACAACATGGATGAATCTGGAGAACATTATGCTAAGTGAAATAAGTCAGGTGCAGAAAGACAAGTACTGCATGGTCTCACTTATGTTTGGAATCTTAAAAAGTTGAACTTGTAGAAGTAGAGAGTAGAAGATTGTTGCCAGAGGTGGGAGGGTGGGAGGTGGATGGGGAAAGAAAAGATGTTAGTCAAAAGGTACAAAGTTTCAGTTAGGAGGAATAAGTTTTAATCATCAGAATGGCACAGTACAGTGACTATAGTTAATAATAACATATTTTATATTTCAAAATTTGCTGAAGGATTTTTAAGGAGACACTTATCACATCACATCATAAAGAAATAAGTGTGTGAAGTGATAGACATGTTAATTTGCCTGATTTAATGATTCTATGATATACACGTGTATCACAGCACCACATTGTACCCCATAAATACATAAAATTATTATTTGTCAATTAAACAATGTTTAAAAAGGATAACTGGTTTGAATGCATTTATACTTTAGTTATTATTTATTTAAAATTAGTATTTAATCTAATTTTTATATATCTCAGGACTGTGTAAACTCTAGATTATAATAGTGAAGAGAAATCTATCCAAAGTTTCTCAGGTATAGCCTTCTAATTGAGTCTGTCGTTAAAGTATACAAGATAATGACCTACTGACCCATTTCTAGATATTCTGTAAAGACATTAGTTCTATTTTGACCTAAATCTAATAATGCTATCATTGAAAAGATAACATACAAAGAAATACAAGAGAGATTCAACAATCAAAGATCAGTAAACAGGCAATCTACAGAACAGGAGAAAATATTCGTGAACTATGCATTTGACAAAGGTCTAATATCCAGCATCTATAAGGAACTTAAACAAATTTACAAGAGAAAAGCAAATAACCCCATTAAAAAGTGGGCAAAGGACATGAACAGACATTTTTCGAAAGAAGACATACATGCGGCCAACAAGGATATGAAAAAATGCTCAGTATCACTGATCATTAGAGAAATGCACATCAAAACCACAGTGAGATATCATGCAAGTCAGAGCGGCTGTTAATAAAAAGTACACAAACAGATGCTCACGAGGTTGCACAGAAAAGGGAAGACGTATACATTGCTGGTAGGAGTGTAAATTAGTTCAACCATTATGGAAAGCAGTATGGTGATTCCTCAAAGAGCTAAAAATGAAACTACCATTTGACCCAGCAATCCCATTACTGTGTATATACCCAGAGGAATATAGTTCATTCTACCATAAAGACACATACACACGAATGTTAACTGCAGCACTATTAACAATAGCAAAGGCATGGAATCAATCTAAATGCCCATCAATGACAGATTGAATAAAGACAATGTGGTACATATATACCATGAAATACTATGTAGCAATAAAAAAAGAATGAGATTATGTCCTTTGCAGGGATGTGGATGGAACTAGAGTCCATTATCCTTAGCAAACTAACTCAGGAACAGAAAACCCAATACCACATGTTCTCACTTACAAGTGAGAGCTAAATGATAAGAACTCATGAACACAAAGAAGGGAACAAGACACTAGGGCCTACTTGAGGGTGGAGGGTAGGAGGAGGAACAAGAGTAGAAAAAATAACTATTGGGTACTAGGCTTAATACCTGGGTGATGAAAAAATTTGTACAGCAAACCCCCATGACACGAGTTTACCTATATAACAAACCTGCACATGTACCCTCGAATCTAAAATAAAAGTTACAAAAAAAAGACAGATTATCTGGGAGTTGACTGGAAAACATGATGAGACTTGAGGAGAACGTTAAATATTCACAAAGAGATTTCTGAACTCCACACAGAGCAAGAAGAAAGAAATAGAGTCACTGGTGGAAGAACAGATTCCTAACAAAAATGTTAACTATATTTTGTAAGTAACATAAACTTATTCTCAAATTTAAACAGGAAAGAGAAGAATAGCCAAGCAAATTCTGAAAAAGAAAAAAATAAATGGGGACCAATCCTCCAGAGGTTAAAATATTTTATAAAGCTCCACTGATTAAAACAATTTAGCATGCATAGAAAGATTTTTAAAAATGGATCTATAGAGAAGACTAGAAAGTCCAGAGATTAGTATATAATGGCAGTGATATATCAAAACTGTTGGGGAAGATGAATCATTGAACAAATTGTTGTGGGACTACCGTTTCGCCAGCTTTAAAATATCATGGCATGTTTCTTACCTCATACCATATGACAAATTCCAGATGGATCAGAGGCCTCAACACACAAAAATAGAGGCATAAAACTACCAAAAGAAGCCAAAGAAAACACTTTTCATAATCTTGGAGTAGGAGAGTGCTCTAATAATAACAAATTCTTGAAGTCATCAACAGAAAGGTTGATAAATTTGATCACATAAAAATAAAATATTTCTGCATGGTGAAAAAGTGCCCACTATCACAAAATAAAAATAAAATTATCAATCTCATTCAAAGTAAGAAAAATACAAATTAAAACAACAAGGAATCACTATGTCTTTTTAATCTATCGAAGACAAGGATTAAAAATTTTGAAATTACACTGTTTTGGTAAAAGTGACTGACAAAGCATGAATTATCAGATATGGTCAGCCCTTCTTATGTGCAAGCTCCACATCTGTGGATACAATTAATGTCAGATCAAAAATATTTGGAAAAAAGCATTAAAAAACCAACACAATAAAAAACAGTATATCTAAAAAACCAACAAAGTATAACAACTGCTTATATTGTGTTTTACATTGTATTAGATATTATACATAATCTAGGGATGATTTAGCATGTAAGGGAGGATGTGCATGGGTTATATGCAAATACTAGGCCATTTTATACAAGGGACTTGATCGATCATGGATTTTGGTATCCACAAGGGTTCTGAAACCAATTCACACAGATAACAAGGGAACACTCTAATCCAATGCATGATTCAATAGTGGTGAGATTTGGTACAACTTAGAAAAGCAATTTGTCAACACCTATCAAAATTAAAAATGCATATTCCCTTTGGCCCAAGAATTAAATTTCTAGGAACATACATATAGCTTCATTCAAGTGTGAAATAATATATGTAAATCGATATTCACTGCAAACATTTGAAAACAACTTAAATTGGTATTAATAGGGAAGCGGCTTAACAAATTATGTTTTTTTCTATAAAATGTGGAAAGATCTCCAAAATATATCATTAAATGAAAAGAGTTGTGCAAAACAGTCTCTATGATATACTCCCATAATATTTATATAAACAAAATAAAAAAGCATTAACATATATATGTCTATAAATACACATATACATACACACACAAACATACATACCCATTTCTTAAGTGATAAAAAAGAAATTAGCCACAGTTTCTGGGAAGAAGTAGTGGGTAACTGGGAGATAAGGAGAGGATGGCAAAGACCACCAATTGTTGCAATATCTATTCCCCTCTTCATCCTTAGAACAGAACACTTGATTATTCAGTAAGTGCGTGGCACTCACGCCAGGGGTAGGCGTGTGACTAGATTTGAGCCAACAGGGTATAAATGAAAGTCATATGTACAACTTCTGGGAAATAGCCTTAAAAGGAGAAAGAGATATGTTCCTTTCATAATGACCTTCCTCCTTCCTACAAACTGGAATGTGAAGATTCAAACTGGATTTCAAGCATCTATTGTGACCCATAAATTAGAATGGCAAAGATAGCAGTGCAGCAAAATATAAGGAGGTTGGGAATCTATAAATCATGCAGCAGAATATATGGCCCAATTCTGAACTTTTTAAAGGTCGCTGTTGCTGTTAGGTTTCTGTTACTCTCAGTTAAATGGAATCCTAATATAGCAGGGCAGTCACTTTTGCCCAAATACTTTTTAATTTCGTCTAATTTTTTTTAATCTGCATACATTTTCCATTCAAAAGTAATTTGTGTACGTTATTACATAACATAATAGAATATGTTACTTTATCAAATGGAAAGCAGAAATTACCAGTATTTATTTGGTATATAACTGTATCAAAAATGATCCTTAAAACTGAAATACTGACAAAGTCATATGAGGTAATATCTCAGCCACTTGGAAAGATAAAGAGTAAAAGTAAAATAGTAACTATCTTTTTTTATAACAGTCTTTAGTGTATGAGAGCATGTGTATGTGCGCATGTGGGCATATGACTATATCCCGTGATATTAAATATCTGGCATATAAATTGTCATACTGGTACCATTGACAAGTGTTGATAGGACATTATGGACAACAGAAAAGATGCTACAGGCATGAAAAGCATCAAATGTCCTAATTTCCATTGTGCACTTCTGAAAACAATATTCTGGTAAATTTGATACCTCCCATTAGAAAGTTTCTATAACTGAATATTGAACAAATTTGGACTATATTGGGTGAATATGGAGAGCACTAAGAATCAACATGGGTTTAAGAACAGAAAAGTATATAAAAATAACAATTTCTGTGCTGCTAAAAGGTTTAATTTCGATAAATAAGAGTAATATTGTGACAGGAACACCTTAATTTCAGTGTATTTGATAAAATTTTCTGATAGAACAATCTTTAATGCCACAGGTACAGTTGTAGCTTGTTGAATTACCATTCCCAAAAAGTAACAAATAGTAAGAGTTACGCTGTATACTTGCTGGGAGCACTAATAAGTTGCCAGATCTGTGTTCAACCTTGTTCTGTTCAACATTTTCACCCATTATTTGAATACATATTGAGAAGATATGTTTATGAAATTTGTGACTAATAAAAAGTTGAGAAGCATAATACCATGAAAGACAAAAATCACAAAGCTGACTGTGACAAGCTAGAAATTATAGTCAGAAACTAGAATAAATAAGGAAATACATTTAACAAAGGCAAATTAAAAATCCTACACTAGGACTGAAAAATGGAGAAACCTATATTAATGTAGATATTTCTGACAATAAGCTCAATTTAAATGCACAATGTATCATGATTGTCACAATAATCTAAAGCAACTTCAGGCAGAATTAAAAAAATACAGTATCAAGTACAAAGGATAACGGTACAGAAGAAAAGATCGTATGTCGTGTACCACGATCAATTGAGTGCATTTGTCTTAAAAGATAAATTGATAAAAATGTCTAATCAACTAATTGAAACCAGTTGAGTTTGTTAGTACACTCCAGGATTGAATTGGTTCTTTGAACTCCACAGATATTTAAAAAACAAACAAAAAAACAAAAAAACCTTTGTCTTTGTCTTTATATACTGTAAGAATTCCCATTGAAAAGGGAGTTACAATTGGGTTGAGTTTTGTTGTTGTTGTTGTCATCGTTTAGAGACAGGGTCTTGTTATGTTCCCCAGGCTGGAATGCAGTGGCTAGTCACAAGCACAATTATTGCACACAACACTCTTGAACTCCTGGCCTCAAGCCATCCTCCTGCCTCACCCTCCCAAGTAGCTGGGACTAGAGGCACACATCATTATACCCAGGTAGGTTGAGTTTTTCATAGCCATATACATATATCTATTTATATATATAAATAGATATTAAATATCTATTATATATAATATATAATTTATATATAAATATATATTTCATAGTCACATGTATAAATATATTTATATATATTTATATTATGTATATATAAATTTATCTATAAATATTCATATATATATATATATATATATATATATGAGAAATGCCTTGATTTAGTAAAAATGAAACACATTAGTAGCCTGGTTCTCCCCTCCCTCCTTCCTTCTATTTTTCCTTCCATAAAGTTTTACTGAGAGTTTACTATTATGTACAACTAAATTGACATTTAAGATACAAAAATCAGTTTGAAAGCTCCTCCCCTTATATACTTACAACATTTGTAAAGATACTTCACATGAAAACTAGTTCATTAAGTAATGCTTCACCCTCTTTCCTATGCTCAACCCTTTTAACTTTTCTAATTAATGCTTTGTTGCAAAATACACAGACAAAGGCACACACAAACACTTCTTCTTATCTGTAATTTCCTCACATTTTTTTAAGAGATGTGAGAATTTAATCGTTTCAAAGGTGAAGTCAAACCATGATGATATGTAGAGAAAGAATTACTTTCATGGCTCTTTTTTCTCATGATTCTATTAGTGAGTTTTAGTTTCCTAAAACTCTTCACAGAGCAGTGCTGAATAAATGTCTGCAGATATCACTGTTTTATTGAGTATATTCTCAATGCACACAAAATAATATTTCTCTACATGCATAATGCAAATACATTAACTTATTTTCAACTGGTACTATTTAATCTGTGCCCTGATGTAATGGGGCATTCATTCATTTATTCAACAGATATATATCTAATACCTATTGTATGCCATGAATTCATGAATTATATCAGATAATGATGATTAAACAATCTAAAATAGCTACAGTCCCAGTCTTTTTTTAATGGAGACAGAGTCTGACTCTGTCTCCCTGTTGGGAGTGCATTGGTGGGACCTCGGCTCACATCAACCTCCACTTTCTGGGTTCAAGCAATTCTCCTGACTCAGCCTCCCAAGTAGCTGAGATTACAGGCACAAGCCACCACGCCCAGCAAATTTTTGTGTTTTTAGTAGAGATGGGGTTTCTCCAAGTTGGCCAAGCTGGTCTTGAACTGAGCTCAAGTGATCTACCTACTTTGGCTTCCCAGTGTGCTGGGATTACAGGCATGAGCCACCACACCTGGCCTATAGTCCCTGTCTTAAAGGAGCTTGCAGACAAATGGGGGTTATATAAACAAGTATAAATTACAATGTAGAATATGTGCTGTAATAGAAAAGAATGATATTCTATGAAAGAAAAAAAAAAAAAACTATTTGAACAATGTCTGGGGGTTTCGGAAGCCTTCACTGAAGAAATGATGTCTGTCATGACCCAAAGAATAAGAAAAACTAAGCAGATGAAAGGTGAGTGTTTTAAGCAGATGTATCTTGAAACTTCTGCTTCAAGTAATGGGGAACTAGGAAACAGATCAAACCCCTTGCTGAAAAACTAAAAGGCGTGCACAACATAAAGAAAGAATATTCTTTAAAAATGTCAAAGATCACGCCTGTAATCCTAGCACTTTGGGAGGCTGAGACGGGTGGATCACGAGGTCGGGAGATCGAGACCACCCTGGTTAACACGGTGAAACCCCGTCTCTACTAAAATTACAAAAAATTAGCCAGGTGCGGTCGCGGGCGCCTGTAGTCCCAGCTACTCGGGAGGCTGAGGCAGGAGAATGGCGTGAACCCGGGAGGCGGAGCTTGCAGTGAG